>NC_045552.1:58214306-58479306 GCF_009769535.1 Thamnophis elegans
CGAGGTGGGTAAAATGAGGACCCGGATTGTTGGGGGCAATATGCTGACTCTCTGTAAACCGCTTAGAGAGGGCTGAAAGCCCTATGAAGTGGTATATAAGTCCACTGCTATTGCTATTGCTATCTGAATTTGGAGGTCTTCTAGTCCAACCACCTGCTCAAGCAGAAGAACCTCCACCATTTCAGACAAAGCGTTGTCCAACCTCTTCTTAAAACCTTCCAGTATTGGGGCATTCACAATTTCTGGAGGCAAGTTGTTCCACTGGTTAATTGTTCTCACTATCAGTAAATTTCTCCTATGTCCTTGATGGCAAACCTATGGCACACTTGACACAGGTGGCACACAGAGCCATATTTGGTGGCATGCCAGCCGTCAGCTCTAGCCAGCTGATTTTTTGCCCTTCTGGAGGGCCAATTGAGGCCGTTTTCGCCCTCCCAAGGCTTCAGGTGAGCCTCCGGAGCCTGGAGAGGGGATGCGCATGCATGCACAGATGGGTGGGGTGGATTGAGTGGGCACGTGGGCACTTTCGCACAATTTTGGCACACCGCAAGAGAAAGGTTTGCCATCACTGTCCTAGGTTGCTTCTCTCCTTGATTAGTTTCCCCCCATTGCTTCTTGTCCTGCCCTCAGATGCCTTGGAGAATAGCTTGACTCCCTCTTCCTTGTGGTAACCCCTGAGATATTGGAAGACTGCTATCATGTCACCCTTAGTCCTTCTTTTCATTAAACTAGACACACCCAATCCCAGCAACTGTTGGACTTAATCAGAGAGATTAAGTTTCAGGATCCAGTCCAGTCGGACACCGAGCCCTGAGGTTTGGTCTTTCCAGCTTTCAACTTGTGCTAGCACCACTGATGGGTTTCAAAAATTGTTCGAACCTACTCTGTGGGTGTGGCCTCCTTTGTGGGAGTGGCTTGCCGCCCATGTGACCGGATGGGAGTGGCTTGCCGCCCATGTGACCGGATATGAAGATGCCGATGACACTTGTCAGAACCACCTTAAATGACCTCACACACAGCACTGGCATGCATAAGAATATGATGTAAACTTGTTTTTTAAAAGGCATCTTTGGTTTGCGTTAAAACAACTTCAACACACGCAATGTTCTGATTGCACCACAAACGCAGTAGTCATCCTTACCTTCCACAGAGGCACTGAGTTTCATAAATATGAGCATGATAGTGTAGAATAATCATATCCAAGGACCACTGGTGGGTTTCAAAAAATTTTGGAGCCTCTTCTGTAGGTGTGGCCTGCTTTCCGGGTCCACTGGTGGAACCTCTTCTAACCGGTTCGGTAGATTTGACGAACCGGTTCTACCAAATAGGTGCGAACTGGTAGGAACCCACCTCTGGCTAGCACCCATCCTCGGGGAATTTGTCTCTAGCTAGCAGTGAGGAAGCTGAAATCCCAGATCCTATCAATTTTGTCTACTAGAGGCAAGCTCCCTAAGGATGAGCATGAATCTGAAGGCTCAGGAGACTAAACCTCTGGTCAACCCAGACCAACCCAGATTTGACCCTGCAACATTATCCTTGGACACGTATGTTCACCTTCACTTGTGAGACGAGGTTTCAACCTCATATTCACCCTGAGTTTCTGGTTGCCCATATTTCAGGATTGACATCCCAAGCAATGTCAACTAAGATTCGCCTTTGTCTATTCCTCTTTGTCCCTTTGTTCCAGCGAAACAGGCCGTCGACTCCAGATGTAGAAAGGTGTTTTGTTTTCTTTAGAAGACATTTTAAAAAATGTGATGCTAAATCAAGGTGATCGGCCGTCTCTCTGCATCCGTGCAAACTCAACGGGCATCAGGTGTAAACAAAGCCATCCGAAAGTGGTCTTAATTGTACAACCAATTGTAGAATCAATGTCCTGTCTTCAATACCGAGCTCTGGTATCACGGAAGGGAAGGGATGCATTAAACTGTCTTTTTCTGAGATCCCAAACAGGAAGCCTGCTAGAGCTGAGCCATTTTAGGATGAAGGTTGTTGCGACAGTGCCATCTTCAGAGCAGTCACACAAAGTAGATTTGGGTTGTTGTCGTTGTTCGTGCCCTGTTTTTTTTTTTTTTAACCTCCCACGGTTTTGCCCCCCCCCGTTGCTGTTTGACTTGGGAGTTGCTGAATTGGTTAATCCCAGTTAGCTTGCAAATGTTTCCCTTCCTTGATTTAAGAAAGGGAAAGGAGAGCCATACCCCAAGGGGAGATATTAATCAGATGTCTGTCGAATGCCTTTGGAAACTGGGGTTATGAAACCGAAAACAGCATCAGCAGAAACCACAGCACAGGTAGCTCCCCCCCGAAAATGGGAGATTTCGTAAAAGTTGCCATAGCAAATTCCAGATGCAAACGGAAGCTTATCAGGAGCGAAAGAGGGAGAGTTAGAGGGAGTGTGTACAAGGTGCATAAATGTGCTTGTCCTTTGGGCTAAAAATAGGATGGCAAAAGTTGGCGACCATTTCTCTTTTTATGGTGCTAGGCGTTATCCCTTTATCAGCATGGCTTGGAGGTAAGGGGCCCTAGGAATGCTTGTCATGTTTATTGCTAAGCCTATTGAGAACGAATATTCTGGAAAACATTTGGAGAGTTTATGTTGTTGTTGTTGTTGTTTTATTTTCCCACGAGCCAAAGGAGGTGTCTTATTTTGAACATGGCTCTGCACAAGCAGTGGGCAAGGAAATTCTCCTGTGTGTGTGTTCTCCCTCCCTCTCTCTCTCTCTCTCTCTCCCCTCTCCCTCCCTCTCTCTCTCTCTCTCTCCCCTCTCCCTCCCTCTCTTCCCCCAACAATTCTCACTCAGTTTGATGACAGAATATTTGCTTTAAAAGGCTTTACAAAGGAGAAGAGAAATTCGCTCAAAATCTCCTGGGTGGATTGTCATTCTCTTGCATTTAATTAGGGGGTTGAGGTAGCCAAGGATTTGCATGTTGAGGTGGATTTGTGTGTCTTGTCTTTTTCCCCCGAGGCAATTATTTCTCCAGCAGTCGAGGGCTGTGATGGAGAACCCATGGCATGCATGCCACACGTGGCACACCGAGCCCTCTCTGTGGGCACGTGAGCCAGCACCCCAGCTCAGCTCCACTGCGCATGCTTGCACACCTCCTGCCAGCCAGCTGGTTTTTGGGTCTCTGCCATGAATGCGCAGGAGCGGGGCACGTGCAGGAGACATGCGCGCATGATCGGGATGATTTTTGCTCCCTGGAGGCTGTAGGGAGGCCCAAAATGAGCTTTTTTGGGGGGGGGTCACATGTGCATGCATGGGGGGAGGGGGATGCAGGGAGGGATTGCACACACCTGCACAGGGGGTGTTGTGCATGCATTGCATTTTGGCATGCGACAACCAAAAGGTTAACCATCACTGGTCTAAGGTCTCCTGGGCTTCCCACACTTCTAATTTATCTCAAGCTAAGACCAGATGTGGGCTGCTGATGGTTTGGAATGATTCGGACGACCAGGTAGATCTGACCACTGGCTGGGCCCACTCACCTGCCCTGGCGCAATCCTATATATCTTCCTCTCTGGCTCGCTTGCCCCGCCCAAGCAGCCCAGTTGATTTCCATGCCTTGCCCCACTTTACTCACTGTGGAAGTCACACCCATGAAATTGCCCTGTGCATGAAGCCACGTGCCAAGCATGGAAAACGGGCGCTCACACCTTTGGTTCTGCACTAGGCGAACTGGTTGTTAAATTATGTGAAAACCACCTCTGGCGAAGCCTGCAGGATGGAACGTTTCCATTGGTGTCTACCAGAGGTGAAATCCAGCCTGCAGCTGGTTCCTGTTGGGATCTTTGGCCAGCCACACTAATATTCTCTTCTACTATGCTGTTTCATGAGTGGGGAATAGTAAGGAGTAGAATGTGATGTTGTCAAGATAAAATTCCTTTCTAGAATCCAAGGTCATCCTTTGTCTTTGCACCTCTGCACCTGACCGGAACTGGATGGGTGGAAGCTGCCAGCGTGGCAGTGGGATATTGGACCATGGGATGGACTTGTGGGTGTGGGGAAAAGATCTTGAACTTTCAACTGGGTGGGGAAAACCAGGAAGGACCAGAGCTAACATTATGGCTAAGAGAAAGTTCATTCCTTGAGAAATAATTGTCTCCCTCTTGAAGACATCTGGAGACATCCCACCCCATTTCTCAGTGAGTGGAGAGCTTTGGAATGCCAAATGGGCCCTCCTCTAACTGATGCAGGTCATACAACCTCCCTCCTTAAATCTAGGCTTCACTACTGCTGTTATCATGGACATGGGGGTTGGAATGGAATTCAACATTTCTGGAGGGCCCTGGGGTTTCTGGAGGTTGGCAGTGGGGTTGTGTGAAGAGTTGTGCAGACAGAAGGCTGCCCTACACGAAGGGTGGCCCATTGACGCCCTGGGGAATGTGAGAAGCCCAAGTGAGGTTAGTTGATGTGAAGGCCCCTGTGGGGCTTTCAGCAAGGAGTTACACCGTGTGAGGCATACTAAGCCATGAGATCCTGAAGAAAGACTTCGCTGGGGTTATGCAACATGCAAAGTCACAATGTTGATCATTCTTGATCTCTGTCTTTTGCAAGAGCTGGGATCCCATCAAATGTTAAATCAACTCCCTTCCTGACATGCATAATTACATCCATGCACGTGCACACACACACACACACACACACACACACACACACACACACACACACCCCTTTGAATGATGCACAAGCATGTGTTGGAGAGCAATTGTTCCTGAGGGGAGCAAGGCACAGGACTCCCTTCGTCCCTTGTCTCTCCCTCCCTTCCTTCCCTCTCTGTCCCCCTGTCTCTCTGTGTCTCCCTGTCTCTGTCTCTCTCCTTCCTTCTCTCCCTCCCTCCCTTCTGTCTCTCCCTCCTTCCCTCCCTCCTTCTCTCTCTCTGTCCCCGTCTCTCTTTGTCTCTCTCTCTCTCTCTCTCTCTCTCCCTCTCTCTCTCTCTCTATCTATCTATCTATCTCTATCTCTCTCTCACACACACACACAAAGACCTTTGATCATCTGGTCTTTCTCACGCAAAAGCTTCCAGTCTGGGGAAGATTCCTGTACTGTAGGCAGAGAACAATAAAGAAGCTACTTTGAATTCCACATTTGTGGGTCTGGTTGTTGGGGTCTGACAGTGTTTGAACATGCCCTGCATTTTTCATGGAGAGCAGATTCTTTATTCCACTCCAACTTACACATTTTCTCTTTCTCCACCTTCCTTTACCCCCATCTGTGCGGAATATTGCTCAATATAATGAAGTATGCTGAGTTCATAAAAGGTCCAGAAGATGCACAGAGCAAAAAGGAAAGAAAAATGGGCAGAATTCATCCATTCATCTCCGCTTCGACTTTTTATGAACAAATAACCCTTTTACAAGTTGGTGGCACCCCTACTGGGAAATTCACCGGGTGCCAACAATATTCATTATTTGCATGGCACTTCCATCTAAAAAAAAAATATTGCAGACATAAATGAAGCCTTACCACCCCATTTCAACCAGTTAACCATTGTTATCCTTCATTTTACTTTTTTTCTTAAATAGGGAAATGATTGTTGAGCCTCTCCTCTCTCGTTTTCCCCCACCCTAGCTTCCTCAAAGCTGTGAAGGAGAATATACTATATATAAACCAGGCAGGATTAGAAGACAGCAAAGTTAGGGATTTCCTTCCAAGTTTATAATCTTCATTCGGTGGTGAGCTGGTCTTGTTTAGGCTCAGAATTTAAGCAGGGGCAGGATTGGTGAATGCTTGGATGGGAGATGGCATCAAATCACCCCAGGCTGATATCCTGACTGAGAAGCTATATAAAGCTAATAGCAATAGCAGTTAGACTTATATACCGCTTCATAGGGCTTTCAGCCCTCTCTAAGCGGTTTACAGAGTCAGCATATTGCCCCCAACAACAATCCGGGTCCTCATTTTACCTACTAGCTGACTGCTAGTTCTGCAGTTCAGCGGTTCAAATCTCACCAGCACAGGGTTGAGTCAGCCTTCCATCCTTCCGAGGTGGGTGAAATGGGGACCCAGACTGTGAGGGCGATATGCTGACTCTGTAAACCGCTTAGAGAGGGCTGAAAGCCCTATGAAGCAGTATATAAGTCTAACTGCTATTGCTATTGCTAAGACCCTTGATTGTATCGAGAAAACTATCCCGTCCCATCCCAATTGCTTAACAATCCTCCTGCGTCTGGTGTCCGTTACTCCTAGTGTACCTAAGAATGTGAATAGATCACTGCAGAGTTGAATCAATAAAAGATTGTGGACTAACTGTGAACCTCGGGGGGGAAAATAACCTTGCAGTGGTGGTGAGATTTCCCTCCCCCCCCCAATGTTAACAGCAAATTGGAAGCCTTCTTGAGATGGCTTTCAACCATTTGACTTCTGGCCTGCATTTATTTACCTGGCCATAAGCTCCATTAAGTTCCTGACTAATTGCGCTAAGGATGCAAGCCTTTTCAGGCTGAGCAAATGGAGAACCTCTCAGTTGCCAAATATAGGCCTGTAAAGCACAACTAAACACATCCATCAAGGTAGGATTACTCATGCAAAATACATAAGAATTCACAGAATCAGGGTTGCAATCCCACCCTCCAAAAACCTAGTTTTTTTTAGCGGCTTATTCGACGAAGGAAAATTGATAGTGTTATCCGCAAGCAGACTGGAATTGCCAGGAGATGTCGATGTGGCAGAGAGGTTAATAGAGCAGGGTTTCTCAATATTGCCGACTTTCGAATATATATGGACTTCAATTCCCAGAATCCCCTAGCCAACATGCTAGGAGTTGAAGGCCACATACCTTAAAAGTTGCCCTGGTTCAAAGAACAATGGAACGGAGACTCATAATGGATACTGGCCCTCCCATCTATTTGGTCGGCCCTGTATTGTCTTGGTTGGTGGACCAATAAATACTAGAATATTTGCAGAAATTTCATTTTTCTTTGCGGTATTTTAATATCCCACCTTTAAAAAAAAAGCTTGCGGGACACTGAGGGCATGCAAGGGCCAGATCTCATAAAAAGCAGAATTCCCCTTTTTTGCAGCATTCAGCAGTAAATGTTCTTTAGCAGCAAGGATTTCACTACCTGCTTTCAATAGATAGACAGACAGACAGACAGACAGAGGGATAGGAGTGGATAGAGATAGATGGGGATGGATAGGTAGATGATAGATAGATAGATAGATAGATAGATAGATAGATAGATAGATAGATAGATAGATAGATAGATAGATAGATAGATAGATAGATGGATGGATGGATGGATGGATTTGATTTGATTTTGATTTATTAGACATTTATAGGCCGCCCTTTTCCCTGAGGGGACTCAGGGCGGCTTACAATCAAAAAGGAAAGGGAGTGTAGGACAATACAAAAAGAAATGTGCACAAAAGTAAATTAAACAGTAAAACTCAGCATTCACTCAGCATTCGGGAGGGGCAAAAATAAACTTATCCCCAGGCCTGACGGGATAGCCAGTTCTTGAGGGCTGTGCGGAAGGCCTGGACGGTGGTGAGGGTACGAATCTCCACGGGGAGATTGTTCCATAGTGGATGGATGGAGATAGATAGGTAGATGATAGGTAGATAATAGGTAGGTAGGTAGGTAGGTAGGTAGGTAGGTAGGTAGATGATAGATAGATAGATAGATAGATAGATAGATAGATAGATAGATAGATAGATAGATAGATAGATAGATAGATAGATAGATAGATAGATCTCAGCCTTCTAGAGAATGTTATCAGTGACATGAAGGAGAGTGAAGGACATTGGATAGAAGGACTGAAGGGCGAATTTAAGTGGTTGCAGGAAAGGAACAGAAGGAGAAAATCATCAGGGATTAGAACAGAACTGGATCCAAGAACATGAAAGAAGTTATTTTGGGGAAACACTTGATGTTTTCTAAGGAGCCAACTATATTATTTGAGGTGGAAATCCAGATGAGCAAAGATGGAGATTAAAGTGCCTTCATCTCTTTGGGTAGTCCTATCCTTCTCAGATGTTGATTTCCTATTCTAAATAGCCTGGTCTGAATCTCACCTCCCAAATCATCCACTTTTTATGCGGTTCTTTAAAAAAAGAAAAGGGAAAAAAAACCCATTCCTGCTTTTTGTTTTGATTAACGTTCAAGATCCAGACAGCTTGTCTTAAAGATTAGAGCAGAGCTGCTGAGTCTAAGGCATTAAATGGACCTCCAGATGTGCTGGCTAAATTATAACCCTCATCCTTCCCTTCCTCTGAAGGCGACATAATTTTTATCATCTAGCGCACACTGAGAGAAACAACCTCTCAGGTTCGACACCATCACTGTTGGATAAGGTAAGGGTTCCCCTTGCACATATGTGCTAGTCGTTCCTGACTCTAGGGGGCGGTGCTTCCTCCCCTCATTTTATCTCAGCGCTACATAACTGGCCTTTCCTTTTCTCAAGAGTCCAGTTCTCTGACCATTTTCTTTGTCGTTGGACTCCGAAACAGTGATGCCCAGAGAAAGACTCACTACTAGAATGACATTTGACCAATGCAGAACAAATTGAAACCGTTACTAATCTTATCAAGAACCCATATTTCCACCGATGAAGGTCCAAAACATTGCGTTTGGGGCAGCCTCATCACACTGGTGACTCTACCATCCCAGGATTGTTCTCCTACATGCTATAAATAAACCACGTCCATCAATCTTCTACATAGATAGTTGACCTAATAGATAGAAGAAGTCTTCTCATCGTTCCTATCGCCTATTTACTCCTACTTATGACTACAGGACTGTTAACTTTGTTGCTTGTATCCTTACGATTGATATTGATTGTTTCCTAGGATGATTTGATTGCTTATTTGTACCCCGTGACTATCATTAAGTGTTGTACCTGATGATTCTTGACGAATGTATCTTGTCTTTTTATGCACACCGAGAGCATCTGCTCCAAAGACAAATTCCTTGGGTGTCCAATCACACTTGGCCAATCCAAGAATTCAATTCAGTTGCATTCAATTGCATTCAATTGCATTCAATTGCATTCAATTGCATTCAATTGCATTCAATTGCATTCTATTCAATTCTATTCAATTCTATTCAATTCTATATTGAATTCTATTCAATTCTATTCAATTCTATTCAATTCTATATTGAATTCTATTGAATTCTATTGAATTCTATTGAATTCTATTGAATTCTATTCAATTCTATTCAATTCTATTCAATTCCATTCCATTCCATTCCATTCTATTCTAACAGCAACATATCAGCCATAGATGCTAAATGAAGTTTGCCAACTCCTGTTGGAGAGTTTGCCTTTGCAAAGATGAGTCAGGGGACATATCTATCAATAACTATTAGCTTTGTTTACAGATGGAATCTAAAACCAGGGCTCTACAAAAAAAACAAAATAGGAAAGGAAAGCAACCCCCTTCCCTAGCTATACATTCAATTATTTCTGAAAACTGGTTGGTCCTGACAGCAGGATATCGACTCAGATGGACCTCTGGATTGATTCAGCAGCACCCTGATCGCCATGGCTCCCTGCCCAGGATTGTCTGCAAAGCTCACATCTGAGCAAAAATCTGAAAGCTCCGAAATTAGCAATTGATCAGGGAGAAATGCTGACTTAGCTCCCCGAAAGCTTCACCACTGTCAGCCTTCGCTGGCAGATTTGCTGATGAACATGAAGGAACTGGATTAAAGGCTTATTTTCTATCATGACCCAATGGATAAGTTGGAAATCCCCACAAGGTCCAAAGAAAAAAAAAAGAGACAAGAAGTTGCTTAAGTTGCCTGTTGGCCATGCGTGGTTTCTAAAGACCTTGACGTCAACAACCAAAAACTAAACCAATGCGTCTCACATCCCTGTCCTAACGTCCCCATTCATTTGTCTATTCTTATTCCTGTTGTACATGAGTGACAAACTAAATAAAGATATAAAATAAATAAAACTCACGGCCGTCAAGTTCTCTCAAGTCTACCATGAAAGTGGCTCGGTTGGAATCATTTTCCACATGCAGATCTAAGAATTGCATATATGGAGATTTAAGAATTGCAGATATGGAGATTTAAGAATTGCAGATATGGAGATTTAAGAATTGCAGATATGGAGATTTAAGAATTGCAGATATGGAGATTTAAGAATTGCAGATATGGAGATCTAAGAATTGCAGATATGGAGATCTAAGAATTGCAGATATGGAGATTTAAGAATTGCAGATATGGAGATTTAAGATTGCAGATATGGAGATTTAAGAATTGCAGATATGGAGATTTAAGAATTGCAGATATGGAGATTTAAGAATTGCAGATATGGAGATTTAAGATTGCAGATATGGAGATTTAAGAATTGCAGATATGGAGATTTAAGATTGCAGATATGGAGATTTAAGAATTGCAGATATGGAGATTTAAGATTGTAGATATGGAGATTTAAGAATTGTAGATATGGAGATTTAAGAATTGCAGATATGGAGATTTAAGATTGCAGATATGGAGATTTAAGAATTGCAGATATGGAGATTTAAGAATTGCAGATATGGAGATTTAAGATTGCAGATATGGAGATTTAAGAATTGCA
The DNA here is from genome assembly GCF_009769535.1 of Thamnophis elegans. Classification (NCBI taxonomy): domain Eukaryota; kingdom Metazoa; phylum Chordata; class Lepidosauria; order Squamata; family Natricidae; genus Thamnophis; species Thamnophis elegans. Next base: position 58,224,838 of record NC_045552.1, read on the forward strand.
GATATGGAGATTTAAGAATTGCAGATATGGAGATTTAAGATTGCAGATATGGAGATTTAAGAATTGCAGATATGGAGATTTAAGGATTGCAGATATGGAGATTTAAGGATTGCAGATATGGAGATTTAAGGATTGCAGATATGGAGATTTAAGAATTGCAGATATGGAGATCTAAGAATTGCAGATATGGAGATTAAGATTGCAGATATGGAGATTTAAGAATTGCAGATATGGAGATTTAAGATTGCAGATATGGAGATTTAAGAATTGCAGATATGGAGATTTAAGAATTGCAGATATGGAGATTTAAGATTGCAGATATGGAGATTTAAGAATTGCAGATATGGAGATTTAAGAATTGCAGATATGGAGATTTAAGATTGCAGATATGGAGATTTAAGAATTGCAGATATGGAGATTTAAGAATTGCAGATATGGAGATTTAAGGATTGCAGATATGGAGATTAAGATTGCAGATATGGAGATTTAAGAATTGCAGATATGGAGATTTAAGATTGCAGATATGGAGATTTAAGAATTGCAGATATGGAGATTTAAGAATTGCAGATATGGAGATTTAAGGATTGCAGATATGGAGATTTAAGATTGCAGATATGGAGATTTAAGAATTGCAGATATGGAGATCAAAAAGAGCACCTCCCACGATTGTGATACAACATACATTATAAAGGTAGTCCTTGATTTACAACAGACAGGGACCATTCAAAGCTACAACGGTACTGGAGAAAGTAACTTAGGACTATTTTTCACAGTTACAACTTTTACAGCATCCCCATGATCAAAATTCAGGTGTTTGATTCAACTGATTCATACTTATGATGGTTACTAATGTCTCGCGGTCATGTCGTAAGGTTAGATTAGGTTAACAGAATTGGAAGGTACCTTGTAGGTCATCTAGTTCAACTAGTCAGAGTCATCTAGTCCAAGCCGCCACCACCCTGTTCAAGCAGGAGACCCTACACCATTTCTGACAAATGGCAGCCCAATCTCTTCTTGAAGGCCTCCAGGGATGGAGCTCCCACAACTTCCAAAGGCAACTTCTGTTCCATCGGTTAATTCTCATCATCAGAAATTTTCTCCTTATTTCCAGATTGAATCTCTCCTTGGTCGGTTTCCATCCATTATTCCTTGTCTGGCCTTTAGGGGCTTTGGAGAATAGCTTGACCCCCTCCTCTCTGTGGCAGCCCCTCAAATATTGGAAGACTGCTATCCTGTCTCCCCTGGTTCCTTCTCTTCACTAGACTAGCCAGGCCCAGTTCCTGCAATTGTTTATCATATGTTTGAGCCTCCAGTCCCCTCATCATCCTGGTTGCTCTTCTCTGCACCCTTTCTAGAGTCTCGGGATCTTTTTTTTAATGTGATCCTCTTTTGTGACCTTTCAGCAAACAAAATCAAGGGGGAAGCTAGATTCACTTAATACCTGGGTTATTAAATTCCCAACTGCAGTGGCTCACTTAACAACTGAAGCAGTAAAGGCGTTAAACATGGGGCAAAACTCGCTTAACAAATGCTTTACTTAACAACTGAAATATTGGACTCAAATGTGGTCGTAAGTCAAGGACGACCTATACCAATAACCACACTCCATTGTTACATTTATGAGCTGATGTGACTTATTTCAATGTCAGGTGTCAGAATGGATGGTTTACAAAATCCATACTACAGCTACCTCTGACGACAGCAATTATTTCAAACAGGAAGCCTAAACCAATGTTCTGACCCAGGCTTCCCCAAAAAGCTCGAAGTAGATTCCTGGTCCTGACAAAACCTCTTTTATTAAACAAATGTGAATTCCTCTCATTCACATTCAGCAAAAGTCTTTCAAAGGTGAAGTTATGACCACAGACCTTATCTAGCTTGGAAAGCTGCCATGTAAACACTTTCCTATTAAAGTGCTGTGCAAGGAAAGGCTGGGCACAGAGTCTCTGAGATTCACGGACAGATCTCCACACTCCTTAAATGAACAAATGAATGGATGAATGAATTGTTTCCTGCAAAAGCCCCCTCCCCTTTCCCTCCTCTTTTATTTCCTATGGGGGGGCAATCACTGTCCACCTGTGGCTTTACTCCCAAGTCGACCCTGATTTCTGAGCTGTTCTTTTCTTCTGGCAGCTCTGCGCATGTGCACACTGGGAACAGGCTCCAGCTGTTCCTCTGCCCCACTGATGTCTGACTCTGAAGGCAGTTGAGAACTGTCGGACAGCCCTGGCCCCCTCTCTGCCTCCCACGCAGAGCCCTCATCAGAGCCTTCCCCATCCTCCAGGACTAGCCCATGTTCCTCCCCAGCCTCATCACTGTCCGACTCTGCTGCCAGCTCTGCTGGCAGGCCACAACAATGAGAGGCAACATGGTTGTCTCTCAAAAATCCAGCTGGAAAAAAGAAGGGGGAGGCAGAGAAACAACAGAGCCTGCACCACAATTTCTAAATCCGTTGCTACTTGCTACACTTCACATGTGTACATTTCTCCTTTAATGGCTGGAAGCCCTTGCAATGTGTTCGTATTATTAAGCTGTCAAGAGCACAAAAAACCACTGACAAATTTCGCGTGTTACTTCCTAGACTTTCCAGAAACAAAACCGAACCAATGCAGGTGAGACCAAACAGCTACAAAAATCAACCAACTGGTATAATTGTAAGGAAGGGAGGCAAGTAGGACTCAAAACCTTTCAATGAGGTGGAGGAAACAATTGCTTCCTTTAAAACCTTCCACGTAGTACTTGTTGATGGTTTTTGAATTCAAGATTAGGTGAGCTCCTGGGGCAACATCTCCAAACAGAGCAACTTCAACTTGCCATCTCTACCATCTGGGCCCAACTCCACTGAGCCCTTCAGGGAAGACTACGAGTTACATTCCTGCACCCGTAGAGGAGCACAGGTGGACTTTTAAATCGTTCCTACAAACTTGTGGATGGATAAAATGGGTACATGATTTTATTTCCCCAAATTTCTTCAGAGGAAGAAGGTGAGAGCATTTTTGGGGGTAGGGGTTTGAGCCATTTTCTCAAAACCTCCCAAATGGACTGAATGGAGGAAGCCAAGAAGACTGTTAGACCTCCAGAACAGATAAAGTATTTGGCCATTAAAGGCAAAATTATCCACACTCATGGGCCATCTAGTTATTTGCAAGGGCAAAGAATCATTCACTAAAGGAACTTCATTACAGTTTGTTTCTGTTGTGGCCTGTTGGTCGCTGGGCCCTCCAACAGCTGAATCGGAGGAGGAGGAGGAGGAGGAGGAGGAGGAGGAGGAGGAGGAGGAGGAGGAGGAGGAGGAGACGTGGGTCAGCATCAGGGCAATTTTGGAGCTCCGAGGGGGAAGAGGGAATGGAGCTGGGAGAGATGGGGCGAGATGGAGGAGGAACATGGACCGTCTATCAAAAGCCCTCTCTGGAGGTGGTTGATGAAGGAGACGAGGAAAAGCTGGCTCCAGTGCCTGACGTGTGAATTCGCAGAAGGCAGAGGAGAGGAGAGCAGTGGAAATCTATGGGCTGGTCCTTAGGACGGAAGAGCCACTGCTGCTAGCGAAGCCCCACCCTAGCTCAGGGGATCAAAGGCAGGGGCAGAGATGAAGAGATGTGGAAGACAACTATTCATCTCCTGGCTGGCTGGACTAGTTAGTCTGTGAGAAAAACGTTTTCCTGGGGCTCATAATAAAGGGATATTTTGAGTTAACGTCCGAGGGTTTGTTGTGTTTGGAGAGCTGATTCAGAACAGCTTCTCTTCTGAAAGCATTTTATGTTGAAGGAGAACTGGAATTATCCACTTGAATTGGAAGAGGAGGAGGAGGAAAAGGAGAAAGCAAGAGAATATTATTTGTTCAACATTTGACCCATCTTTGACAGGTGAGTGGAAAGCCCCAGGAAGTCCTGGGGAGTGGAATTGACAGGATTCTCCATGTAAAGCTGTAGGCCTCGGGAGCTAAATTATGGCTATCTGACAACTGGCATGCACCCAATGGCATCTTGTCTAATGGCGAACACTATGTACAAAGAACACATCTAGATAACTGGCATTTCTTGAGAACAAAGGATAAAAATATCACCAAGCTTCAAACCTTCCCCCGCCCCCATTGCAAAATCAAGTAATATCCACTAACATTGCATTGGATCTTATGTGTTCCTTCAATGTGAGCTTCTTTGCAAACAAGATTATAGAATTTTTGCCTATACATTGTCTGACATACCCTTTGGCTGAATTCCTCTCCGATAGCAAACTTGGTTCCTTGATAATGCTAAATAAACCACAATGCCTGAATACGTACATCCATTGATATCAAGCCCTTATTCTTTTAACCAGATTGTTGAATAAGCCACAATTTCGCACACAGCGCTAAGCCATTTAAAACAAAATCTACCGTGTGTCCATCCAGCCAATGAGTTATTCACTGTTTCTCCACGTTCACCTGGTTGAGAAGCGAAACATCTTCCAAAAAAAAAAAAACCCAAGAAAGTCCAGTTGCCTCCTGAAAAAGCACCTTTGGGGACAACCATGACCTGGAGGACTGAGAATCTCTGCAGACTTTTAGCTATGCAATTTGGGATGAAGACCCTTGGAATGGTGTGGGAGGAGGAATGGATTTCCAGAAGAAAAATTGCAGACTACGAGGAACCAGTTGCACCATTCAGGTGACCCTGAGGACACAGAGAAACCTCCAACTACTTCAATCACCATCAAAAAGGATGCAAATGACCAGCTGTCTGCAAAGGATATCAGTCCTTCCATTCCCCACCATCCAGTCAGAGCTGGAGAAGCTCCTTGGATGAAAAGCAAAACGTCTTCAAAGAAGAACCAGAATGTCCAGTTGCCTCCTGAAAAAAGCACCTTTGGGACAACCGTGACCTGGAGGACTGAGAATCTCTACAGACGTTTAGCTATGCAATTTGGGATGAAGACCCTTGGAATGGCGTGAGAGGAGGAATGGATTTCCAAAGGGGGGAAAATTGCAGACTACAGGAACCAGGAGCATCACTCAGGTGACCCTGAGGACACAGAGAAACCTCCAAGTGGCCTTAATGACTCTCCAAAAAGGATGCAGATGACCAGCAGTTTGCAAGGACTATAAATCCTTCTAAATCCCCACTATCCTGTCAGAGCTGAAGAAGTTTCTGGGATGAGAAGCAAAACATCTTCAAAAGAAAAAAAAACAAGAAATCCCAGTTGCCTCCTGAAAAAGCATCTTTGAATCCAAGTTCACCTGTTAGCATTTGTCTTTTACAGCGTAGAAGGCACTAAAGGAGGCAATCTTTCTAAGCTGTATTGGAAGGGAGAGAATTCAAGGACACCACAAACCAATTCACATGTTGAAAATGCCTTTCCCTTTTAGTATTTTCAATTTCCATTCAATTATTTAAACACGGTTCTCACAAGCAGCAGATGGCGAAGGTGCCTCTGATTCAAATCACTTCTGACCCACAGATGGACCTCTACTTATTTGAAAGCATTCTTTCCACCACCACCCCAAATTTTTTTTCAAAACTCCCTGAATATATTAAGGCAATTTCCATATTCTACATTTTCTGTCGTTAAGACAATTTATTGGCTTATCTCTTGGTTTCACCAGGGAGCAGACAAAAAATCCAGACCCAGATGCCTGATTTCAATTCACACTGGTGACATTTCGAAGCACCACCTGGTTTAAGCTTCTGTGAAGAGGAAGGGCTTCCATTCGTTAATGCTCAACTAATTATCTAGCTTCCCTGAGATTATTATAGCTTTCTTCAAACGAGGATGGATTTCCGAAGGAATTTAACTCAAGCAATTATTCCAGCTCATGTGGGTTGTGTTGGGAAAGGGATGGCGAACCTTCTTGGCACCAAGTGTCCAAAAGGGAGTGTGTGTGCACCCATCTGGGCTGCTACCCGGAAGAGGGTTATGTGCGCACTGGAAAATGGACTTCCGGTTTCCAGAGGGTGCATGCATGCTGGACGCTGGTCTTACTGGCATGCATTCACATGTGGCAATCAGCTGGTTGGCATGTATGCTCATGCCAGAAAATGGAAGACCAGTTCTTTCAGTTTCTGACACTGCCACACACACGAAGGCCAGCTGTCATGCACACATGCATGCCAGAAGCCCAGAAGAGGAATGGGTGATGCCACACGTGTCAGGCAACATGGCTCTGCGTGCCACTTTGGGCACACGTGGCCTAGGTTCGCCATCAGAGGCCTAGGATTTCAAAAACTTGCTTTTGCTTGCAACAAGAGCCTGCAAATAAATAAATCTATGCCACAGCTTCTGTTCAGCCCAAGAAAATAAGTTGAGCCTTCCTTAACTTTATGTCCTCCAGAACTGGGGATCCTGAAGACTCTAGTCTCAAAACACCTGGAGGAGGACAATTTAGGGAAGGCAGATCAAGGTGTGTGAGAAGGTTTGTACTCATCTTTACTTCTGAATGTTGGAGGGAAATGATCAATTTTCGGCACAACCAGCTCTAAAACTCAGAACCCTGTAATCGAGCTCCCGCTGAGATTTTTGCAGCGGCCAGTTAGATTCCCTATGGAACGACCACCCTGATGTTTCTGATCTCTCAAAGTGAAAAGATGCTCTCACATTCCAGAAAATCAGATACCCAACCAGGGTACCAAGTCTCTTCCTGCACTATACGCCATGGCAAGGAGATTTAAAGGATCTCTACACAGAAATCAGAGTCAGCCACCATTCCATTAAAAAGGCCATACGAGTTTCACCCACAGCCTACTTCAAAACAAAGAGAATAACAGCATTGTTTCTGGACTCAACATCACAGGTGGCTAGGTGGAGGAAGAAGAAAAATCTAGAGCACAAGATAGGCTCTTCTTACTGATAGAACCTGTGCTAGAAACCTCTGACAATGTCATCTCCTCTTCAACTTAGACTCCAGAAGCAGTTTTACCCTCCAAGTCACTCTTTGGGTGAAGTAGGCTTAAGATTAGATTGTCACAGGTCCTGACCTATCCATGAAGATGGAGAAAGATCTAGTCAAACAACAGCAGTAGCCAAAGCCTCCATCTTTTCTCCAGAGCTCGGGGTTTCAAAACTATAAACATGGCATTTATCATCATAAATGGTTCTTTGCTTTCAGTCACAGCCAACAAACTACCTTCTACAGCTCCAGAGGATGGGATAAAAGAGGCATCTAGGCATACTTAAGACAGCTGGATGTGACCAAATGACATTAGACTCCACCACGTTCCACCAAGTCAATCAGGATACTGGGTGTGTAACACAAGTTGTAAACCCAAAAGCCACCTCTTGGTACATTGAGCCGCTTACAGGAATTGTAATAATCGATTACAAGCTGAACACCACTAACAACCACAGCTCTAAATTTCTTCCTCCAGAAGGGGCCAAATCCTTTAAAAAAAAAAAACACTAGGAACTAACCACATCAGAATACATCTTCAAAGGGTGCACACATAGAGAAGAAACAGGATATATTAAGGATGGACCACAGAGCAGAGGGAACTTATGACTGTGGTCTTGGCAACCCTTCTGGTTTGATCATTTTCTGGGTGGGAGAAAATTGGTTTCCTCTAGTCTAGACAATTGTAAACTGAAAAACAATCGACAGAACTGCAACCCAATCAGAAATCTCTGTACACACCATTAACCTGTCTCATTAGTGAGCTTAAACCAGCTTAAACCACTTCCAAACTAACCCCTCAAAACTGGTAAGAGCCTCCAAGAGCCCTAAAATTTCAACATGACTAATAATAACAACAATAATAATAATAAAGGACAGGCAAAAAATTGACTTATATGACCCAGAAATGGGTGCCACAAATCTAAATATTGCTTTCACAAGAGTAGTACAGAACATAATTTTATTATTATTATCATCTTCATCATCATTATTATTCTTAAGACCTGATCACATTGAACTCTCAAATAAATCTATACATTTCATCAATAGTTTCTGTTTGGTATATTTGTTCTCTGTTTTGTTTTTTGTTTAAATTATATTGAATGATTAATGCACCGTTGTGACCAGGGAAACAAATCAGGCATATTTAAATACATTGAGGAGTACATAATTTTTTCCCCCCTATTTAGTATACAAAGTACTTCATAAATATGAATTATATTACAAAAATAATTTTTGAGACGCTCACACAGCAAGCAAATTTTTGAAAATTTTGGACAACCTTGGGGGGTTGACAGGAGTTTCACCATGGGTGGGAGTTGGTTTGTCTTAAACGTCAAGTATTTTTTTTTTCTTCTTCCAGTCCTCGTTGCCACTCGGGGTTTCATCTGAATTCGGTTTTAATGCAGATTTCTGGCATGTAATCAGATGGTCAGAATTGCTTTTGTTTTATGGATGCAATGAACGGTTAACCTTTTTTAAAAAAAAAAGATTTCTGCACAATTTTTAACATTATAAATCCTGTGTTTTCAAGATGCAGGCTGTAAAGGTAACCAATTTTACACATAACTATGGAAGGTCCTTTCGTTTGCATGCTTCTGTGGTTTGTAAAATCTCTGGCGATCGCGAAATCCACCACTTTTTATAGGGTTGAAACTGGTTTCAGTTCCTTTAGCAATTTTAATCCGTGTGGAATTCGCCAGCATTTCTTTCTGTCATTAGTTTCTCTTCCTCCTCCTCCTCCTCCTCCTTGTGCATTTGTTTGAACAAATCACAAGGAGAACGAAAGTTTTGCAGTTAGGGTAGAAAATATATATTCCTCTTGAGGTTAAATTCAGTGTAATATGTGTATAAAGCGACACCTTGGCAATAGAGTCTTAGCAGTTTCCCCTACCATTTTCCCCCACCGGGCAGAGTTTTTAAGAAATAAAATGTATTTGGAGCTATAATTTTATCCTGCACACACACCCCTGGATCGCCTGCCTCTATGCCTATCGGGAGAGTATCATATTTGGAAATGGAGAGTCAACAAAAGGCACTTGCATCGTTAAATAAAAGTCCTCTGTAGGAAATCTGATTGCACGGCCTAGATCTTATTCAAAGCCGTTTGCTCTTCGAGGACTTGTAGATAATCCGGGGAGCCCTGAAGTTTCGCTTTCAGCTCAAAATATTCACTTTTCCTTTGCTCCACCACTATCTTACTGTGATTTCCTCCTATTAAAGATTTGTTTTTTCGGTCCGGCTGTTTCTCCGGATAGCGTATCTCGAAGCCACTGATCCCTATACTGTTGTACTCCTTTTTGTTCTCCAGAAAATTCTGAATAAAGACATTAGAATCCCGACCCGGCAACAATTCGTCCAGCTCGTCGATGGTACTCAGCCTTTTCCGGATATCCGTGTGTAGCAACTCTTTCTCTTTCTCGCTGTTGTTTCTCAAGATGACTTTCTGGCTGGTCGGTTCGGCAAACATGAAGCCCGTCTCGACCTCCTTTAAGCCGCACGAATGTCTTTTGCTCATGTGCTCGATGGTTTGGGGGATGAAGGCCTCGGGGCCCAGGGTGTCCTTTTTCTGGGCCGCGTGGTCGTGCTTCCGCAACTGGAGCTGCATCGAACTGCATTCGGGGTTGGCCAGGCCTTCGTGCTTGGAGGAGGGCTTCTTGTTGCGACGGAGGACAAACACCAGAAGGCAGAAAGCCACGAAGACGGTCAAAATCAGGACCACCAAGATGCTCAAGATGAGGATGGAGAGGGGCACCGGGCCACCCGGAGGGCTGCGGACAGGGCCCAAAGGGGTGGTGAAGGTCAGCACGGGTGCCGGGCTGGTGAAGAAAGATGACTTGAGGAGTTTGGGACACAGGATCTCGTTTTTGAGAGACTTCAGCTCAATGTTGGCGAACTGCACGGGGGTCTCGCACTTCAACTCCTTCACCACGATGCCGTCGTTGAGTTTTTCCAGCCACAGCTTCAGCGCCACCAAGTCGCAGGTGCAGTCCCAGGGGTTCCCTTCCAGGTCGATCTGGGTCAAGGTTTTCAGGTGGTCCAGCACGCCACTCACCGGCAAGTACATGAAATGGTTGTTGCGCAGGTTCAGCCGAGCGAGCGGCGCCCGGGCGAAGATGTAAGCCGGCAAACTTCTCAGCAAGTTGTTGTTTAAGTAAAGGAGCTGCAAGTTGGGCATCAGGTCGAAGGTGCCGGCTAAAATCTCTTTGATGACATTGTATTCCAAGTAGAGGTACTGGAGATTGTGTAGCCCGGCAAACATCTCGGGATTCAGCCGCTCGATCTGATTGCCGTTCAGATACAACCTCCGTAAATTGGTCAGGTTGTGGAAAACGTCTCCTTGGACGGCCGCAATCTGGTTGCTGCCCAGATGGAGCAAATCCAGCCCTTCAAAGTCGACAAAGTCAGACACCTCCACATTCTTAATGTAATTGCCATTAACGTGCAACTTCTTGGCATTCAGAGGTTTAGGGACCAGCTCGGCCAGGGAATGGATATTCTTCTCTTGGCAATTGATGCTTAATCCCAAGTCGGAAGGGTGGGTTTTGCAAACGCAGGGATGCGGGCAAGGAGTGAGAGGGGGCACCCTGGTCTGAAAAGAGACGATTTGACTGAGGTTGCGGCTGGAGAAAGGTTTCCCGGCCACAATTCCGGAGATTTTAGAAGGGTTGGTGGTTTTGGGAGGCCTGGTGACCAAGCGGTGCATCGTGGTTTGGGTGGTGTGGCCGTTGGGGGTGCTGAAGCCGGGCTCCAGCTGGGAAGGGGGCAGGATCCGGACGTCAAAATCACTCCCCGTCCCCATGGAGCAGAGCTCCTGTTTGTTGGTCTCCTTCAGAAGCCTCCCGTAGAGATCGCTCGGCGTCTCACAAATGGCTTCTCCGATGTAGATGTTGTAGGGCATGTTTTCCAGCCAGGCCTTCAAAGGCAGAAGGTCACAGGTGCAATTCCACGGATTGTCCTCCAGTTGCAATTCCACAATGCGCCCGATGTGCTCCAGGACGCCAATGTAGGGCAGCTTCTGGATGCGGTTGCCCCGAATGTCCAAGTGGGTCAGAGAGGCAAAGCGGAAAATATTATCAGGTAGGAGAGAAATCAGGTTGTCATTCAGAATGAGGACTTTGAGCTTGTGGAGTTTATTAAAGGATCCCCGCTCGATATATTTGATTAAATTGTAGTCCGCTTGGAGATACTCCAAGTTCTCAATGCCAAGGAAAGTGTCAGCTCGCAGAAACTTTAATTCATTGTTGTTCAAGTGCAATTGTTTCAATGCGCTGAGACCCATAAATGCCCCTCCTTCAATGTTCTGCAGCTTATTATTTCCCAGCTGCAGGGACACCGCATGGCTAAAATTAAGGAATGTGTTTGGATACAGGATAATCAGCAGGTTGTTCTGAAAGTTGAGGTGATAGAAATTAGACCAAGGGGGCTTCAGCTGGTTGGGTCTGTAAACGGCCACCTTTTCACAGTTGACATAAAGGACGTTCTCCACTGACAGGCAGGAACAAGTGTTGCAAATTTCCACCGAGGCCTCCATTTCTGGATCCGTAGAGGAAGCTGGGCTGGACAACACCAGGAAAAGCCAGAGGAGCATTTTTCTCAGATCAGCGATCAAACTTACTCTTCCTGAACAAAGATGGAGAGTCTAAAAAAAAAAAGACACAAAAAATATACGTTTTAGTGACCGAATGGAAGGAATAAGCGATAAGACAATTAAGACAACAATAAGGTTATTCATCTAAGAGACTGGAAGGTAAAACACATGAAGAACAGTTGCTGGAACTGGGTATGTCTAGTTTGATGAGAAGAAGGACTAGGGGAGACATGATAGCAGTCTTCCAATATCTCAGGGGCTGCCCCAAAGAAGAGGGTGTCAAGCTATTCTCCAAAGCCCATGAAGGCAGAACAAGAAGCAACGGATGGAAACTAATCAAGGAGAGAAGCAACTTAGAACTAAGGAGGAATTTCCCGACAGTGAGAACAATTGATCCGTGGAAGAGAAGTTGCCTCCAGAAGTTGTGAATGCTCCAACGCTGGAAGCTTTTAAGAAGAGATTGGATACCCATTTCTCTAAAATTGTATAGGCTTTGCTGCCTGAGCAGGGGGTTGGACTAGAAGACCTCCAAGGTCCCTTCCAACTCTGTTATTCTCTTCTATTACCGGTAGGTCCTCCCCACAGTTGGATTCATTGGATAAGACCCTGGGGGAGAGGGGGGGGATTCATCATTCAATAATTCAACGTTATTTTATTATTATGCACACATGGAAGCTGCTGTCTGCCAATTGACGAGAAAGGGGTTACGAGCAGCGATTCACACATAGGGAATAGACGAGGTCTTCATTTGAAATTATTTGAAATCTCTCGGTTTTTGCCTTCTTCTTTCCCTCCTTTGTTCTGCTTTGCTTTGAGTTCCTCCATGCCTGCTCCTTGTGGCACAACCTCCCTCCCTCTCTCTCTCTCTCTCTCTCTCTCTCTCACACACACACACACACACACGTATAATGCACAACCCCCCCATGCAAAGCCCAATAACATTACAACCTCCCTCCCCAAATGGCATTTATCCTTTCCTTCCCTGCCTTTTTCTGCCAGTGTACACTTAGCATTCCAAAGCAGCCTTCCATTTTTTTTGCATGGAGCCTGAAAGATTTTGATCACGTCCTTGGACGCAACACACAATCCATCCCAAAGTCAAGAGAAAAGGGGGGAGGGAGAGAGACAGAGAGAATTCCACGTGAAGAGGGAGGGGGAAGGTACAGGATCGAGGCAGAGCTCACTCTTACATGGGGGGGATGACTTATAAAGACATTGATCGATTCGATCGATTAGGAGTTCTAGGCCAGCCATTGAGGTACGCCTGATATTCTCCAATATCGAGGGGAGGAGAGTTAAAGAAAAAATGGTGCAGTCTGGGAAGAGAATAGATCCCACATTCAATTGCAGCGTTCATCCTTTCTAGGGGGATCCTAGGGTCAGAACTGCAGGGCAATCCCTTGTCTGGAAAGGGGGCCCATATTGGTAGGGGGCCCCCATGAAGTCATAACTCCTTCGAGTGGTGTTATTGAAACTGTCTTGAAACTTTTCCCATGTACACCTTACATAATTGGACCCAGAGACAGATGTCTCTTATCTCCTCCATTGACAAGAGAAAAGCTTCCTTTAAGTTGCACACCTCTTCCTGACCCAGTAGCTTTTCCAACCCATTGGGGCCAAAAGTCAAATTAGAATATTTCTGATGCTGGCCATGAAGAGATAGAGAGTGACAGAGAGAGAGAGAGAGAGAGAGAGAGAGAGAAGAGAGGAAGAGGGGGAGAGAGGGAGAGAGAGAGAAGAGAGGGAGAGAGAGAGAAGAGAGGGAGAGAGAAGAGGGGGAGGGAGATAGAGAGATGCCTTCATAGAGAGAATCTATGAATAAGAACAATAGGAATCTTAAGGAAAAATAACAACCGTGTCCAAGAATAAAACAACCGAAATAGCATTTATAAGAGATGGAGGGGGTGTAGTAAAGGATTCAAGGAGGGATAAAATAAAAGAAGAAAGAGTGGACTCGAAGGGAAGGCCAAGGAGACTTTGAAGGAGGTTGGAGGGAAGTGTGCATGTGGCAAGGAAGAAGGGAAGAAAGGAAGATGGAATAAGGGGGACCAGAAGGAGGAAAGAAACCATGAGGTTGAAGCTTGGTGCACCCCAAAGAAGAAGCCAGCAGAGGGGGTACAAAGAACCAGGGGCAGGGGTAGAGGTCAAAGGGATGGACTGTATGTGTGGGGGAAAGGCTGAAGATGGGATGGAAAGTGGAGAGGAAGGAGGAAGGAAGGAAGGAAGGAAGGAAGGAAGGAAGGATTTGGAATCAGCATGGAAAGCAGGGAGAGATGGAGAAGGATCCTTCCTGGCTAACAAGAGGGCGACGGGTGAACATCCACCAGGGAAGAGACAGAAGAAGCCAGGATGCTCCCCAGACACAACTGCTTTGCAACTGGGAGAAGAAGAGAATCCGGGACGGCGGAGAGCCGGGATGAGACGGGCAGGAGGAGGAGGGATCTCCGCACGGCCAGCCTCGCAGCCCACCTCCCCAAGCCCGAAGGCCGCTCAGCTGGCTTCTCCCTACCTCATCCCGGGGAGATGCGGGGCGATGTGGGTGGGAGGAGGGGGGGGGCGCGGGTGGCCTCCACCGCAGTGCTTCACCGCTGATGCCGCAGCCTCGCTGTTCCCGGATCGCCAGGTTCCGGCTGCGGCGGAGAAAGAGGGGGGGGGGGGGGGCGACAGTTCCCAAGGGAGGGGGGAGAGGAGTGGAAACAGAGAGCGCGGGGTAGAGTGGGGGTTTCTGTCGTGGTTTCCCTCCTTCCTTCTCTCCTTCTCCCTTCCGTCCCTCCCTCCCTCCCTCCCTCTTTCCGTCCTCCTTCCTTCCTTCCTTCCTTCCTTCCTTCCTTCCTTCCTTCCTTCCTTCCTTCCTTCCTTCCTTCCTTCTTTTGAGAGCCGGCCCACCGGGGAAACGATCCGGAGCATCGGCCGGCGCCTTTGGTAGCAAAAGAGAAGAAGGAGGAAGGAGGAGGAGGGGGAGACAGCCGAGGCGCCCCCCCAACCCCCCCAGCATCTCCTTTTCACGTGGATCTCCAGAGGAAAAGGGGAGGGGGAGGGAGACCCATCGGCAAAGGAGGGATTCATCCCACGCACACTCGCTCCCTCCCTCCCTCCCTCCCCCAAAGCATGCAGCTCTCCCCGCAGGAGCGAAACGCAGCCCCCCGTTGCTCCTTCCTCCTCCTCCTCATCCCCCCTTTTCTCCAACGTCGGAACCTCACCCCGTTCACTTGGCAGGACAGTTCCCAAATCTTGTAAAATCCGCCCCCCCTTCTGCCCCCGCCCCGAGCCTCCCTCCCTCCCTCCCTCCTCCCGGCCCGCAATTTCTGGGGTCCCCCAAGCGTGCAAGGAATTTGCGCTGCCTCGCTTGCTCGCTCCCCCTTGACACAGGCGCTCACACTCAGGCACACGCGCCCCTCACTCACCCACCCACCCCCGCAGCCGAGCCAGAGCGCACCGGTGCAGCCCAGCCGCGGGGAGGGGGGCAGCGCCCCCTCCCCTCCTCCTATTCCCTCACCCACCCAGCCACCCACATCCCCGTCGCCAATCCCCGGAGCCCTGCGCAAAGCCGACGTCGGGATGCTTTTGCCTTCTAGACGCGCATCCCCACGAGCTGGAATTGCCGCCTGGCAGCATCCTCCACTGCCGTTCTTCGCGGACGAGAAGCCGAGTTGTGGGGAGGGATATAAAAGCGGGTGGGGGGGGAGTGGGTGACGGCGCCTGGCTAAGCTACTCACCAGTTCCCAGGCCCGCGCAGGCAAGGAAGACCGCGCGTTCACACGACCCGCGCAGTGGCCCCGGCCGACACGCATGCGCTCCTCCTCCTCCTCCTCCTCCTCCTCCACAGCCACCACCACCACCTCCCGCGCTCTAGCAGGCGCGCGCCGGCCGGCAGCGCGTCCCCGCGAGGGATGCTCCGCGCTTGGCTCCAGGTTCACACGGCCGAGGCGGGCGGAGATGCTCCGGCTCCCGCGCCTCGTTTGCGCCTCCGCCAAAGCTTCCCTCCGCTCAAACTTGCAGCTTTCCTTGCCGAGCCCATGCTGGGTCTCTGCCCCCCACCACCCCGCACCCCAACAGCCCCAACCGCAGTTCTTATTTCCTCCGGGCGCGCACAACAGAGTCGGTGGGCTTGTTTGGAGAGGTGGGTGGGCTTGGGAACACCCGACACGCGTCCCCGCGCCTCCCGTTGAGCCGTTTCCCTTCTCCGCTCAGCAGTCCCAGCCCGGAGGCGGGCGTCGCTGTCGCCTCGCCGGTTCTCGGCTTTTGAGTTTCTTGGGAGGTAGCAGATGAAAGCAAGCAGAAGCAGAAGGGGAGGGGCACCCTCAAAAGCCCCCAGCAGCTGGATTGACCCTGGCCACCTTGACTGACAGGTTCTTTTGGAGATGGTCAGAGGAAGGGAGGTGGGGAAAGGGAAGGGAAAAGGAAAGGAAACAGAGGAGGAAAGGAAAGAAGAAAAAGGAGAGAGGAAAGAAGGGAAGGAAATAGGGAAGAGAAGGGAAGGGGGGAAAGGAAGGAAAAGGAAAGGAAAGAAAGAAGGAAGGAAGAAAGAAAAGGGAAAGAAAGGGAAAGGAAAGGAAAGAGAAAGAAAGGAAAGGAAAGAGAAAGGGAAAGGAAATGGAAAGAGAGAAAGAGAGAGAGAGAAAGAAAGAAGGGACTGAAAGGGAAAGGAAAGAAAAAAGGGAAGGGAAGGGAAGAGAAAGAAAGGAAAAGGAAAAGAAAGAAAGAGAGAGAGAGAAAGAAAGAAAGGAAGGAAGGAATGAAAGGGAAAGGAAAGAGAAAAAAGGGAAGGGGAAGGGAAGAGAAAGAAAGGGAAAAGAAAGGAAAGAGAAAGAAGGGGAAAGGAAATGGAAAGAAAGAAAGGGAGAGAGAGAGAAAGAAAGAAAGAAGGGAATGAAAGGCAAAGGAAAGAAAAAAGGGAAGGGGAAGGGAAGAGAAAGAAAGGGAAAAGAAAGGAAAGGGAAAGAAGGGGAAAGGAAAGGAAATGGAAAGAAAGAGAGAAAGAAAGAAAGAAAGAAGGGAATGAAAGGGAAAGGAAAGAGAAAAGGAAGGGAAGAGAAAGAAAGGAAACGGAAAAGAAAGGAAAAGAAAGAAAGAAAGAAAGAAAGAAAGAAAGAAAGAAAGGGGAAGGGAAGGAAAAGAATGGGAAAGGAAAGGGATGATTCAAATGCACAGCTGTTCCAGATGGGGAAAGAGTGAACTGACCTAGGTGACTAATCCCAGTCTTTCCCCAGGGTTCATATTTTCGGATTGTGAATCTTCTGGGTCCTTGCATGGTGGCATCTCCCTGACAAGGGAAGGAAGGGGGGGGAGGAAGAGTGGAATTAAGGGAGAGGCGGAGAAGGCAAAGAGAAACCTCCCTCTTCCCTCCTCCCTCCACCACCCTCCAAAAATTAACCCCCGTTGCAGCATCCCCCCCCCCCCCCCAAAGCAGGAAGATCAATGCCTGGACAACTTACTCCTTTTTTCATTTCGTTTTCCTTTCCTTTTTCCCTCCAGATTCCCTTGGTCAAATCTTTTCTCCTTTTCAAAGAAGGAAGGATCTTCCCATTCAAGGTAAGTTTTCCTCATCTGCACCTCCTATCCGGTTAACAGCTGCCCTGTGGTTGCAAAAGGGTTTATGGGCAACCACAGAACTAATTTTTTTTTTGTCTCTAATGGTGTTTCCTATTTTTTTCTTCTTTAATGCAAACTACAATTAGCTCACGAAGAAGCTCTCTGATTCTCATTCCCCCATTAGCTCTCCTTGGCATAAGGTTTTTTTTTTTAAAAAAAAGGCAAGGGATATCACCCCCTCCCCCCGCAGGTAATCGGGCAGAATTATCCCCAAGGACCATAAGCAAGTGTAGGTAATGGAAGGATCCAATATGTAAATATACAGTTAATCCAGGCAAGGGAGAAATTTAGAATATGTACACGCCTTCTTAAAGGTGGTAATGTTTCTTTAAGATTCCGTATTCCCGAAAACTCTTTATTCTGGCAACTCTGTGTGTGAGAGAGGGTGGGGGGAGGGCGGAGGGAGGGCGGAGGGAGGGGGGAGGTAAGTAGGTAGGTTAGAGATAGATAGATAGATAGATAGATAGATAGATAGATAATAGATAGATAGATAGATGATAGATAGATAGATAGACAGACAGACAGACAGACAGACAGACAGACAGACAGACAGACAGACAGACAGACAGACAAGATAGATAGATAGATAGATAGATAGATAGATAGATAGATAGATAGATAGATAGATAGATAGATAGATAGATAGATGATAGAGAGAGAGAGAGAGAGAGAGAGAGATAGATAGATAGATAGATAGATTATAGATGGATAGGAAGGAAGGAAAGAAGGAAAGAAGGAAGGAAGGGATGGAAGGAGGGAGGGAGGGGGCAGGTAGATAAATGGGCAAGATAGATAGAAAGATGATAGATGATAGAGAGACAAAGAAATAGAAAGGAGAGAAAGATTAATAATAGAGAAATAATAGATAGATGATTGATAGATAGATAGATAGATAGATAGATAGATAGATAGATAGATGATAGATAGATAGATAGATAGATAGATAGATGATAGATAGATAGATAGATAGATAGATAGATAGATAGATAGATAGATATCTGATAAAAATTAACCAATTGGTTTCAATGCATGCTGCCAGTAAATCTTTGCTGCAAATTTGCAAGTACTCTTTGGTGAAAAACACAACAGCAGGAATATCCCAGGAGTAACCCAAAATTTTCCTAATCCAGCTGGTTTTGGGAAAAGTTTGCAAAGGAAATAACACTGGGGTTGGTGCTTTCCAGAATTCAGGAAAAGAGAAAGTCTTTTTTCCAACTGAACGAAGGTTTGAGTTGTATCAGGACAAATCCATGTTCTCTGGCCCCTTTTTCTGGGATGTTCTCAATTTCCCACTCTGGTAAGGCCACGGCTGGGTGGTGAATGGCCCCTCCCAGAGGAAATAAAAGAGGAGCCAAGGGGAGTGGAGTTTGCAGGAGACAACTAGTTCGCTTCATTGGTTCGTGACTCTCTGAGTCTCCTGGCCAGGTTTTGCAGATATCGTCCTGGCAGCTCTCCAAGCCAGATAAGGTCTGTGACTGTAAATCCTCCCTTGAAAGACTTTGCTGGAGGTGAATGAGCAGAATTCCCAGTCAATTAATAAAAGGGGGTTTTGTTGGGACCAGGAGTTTGCTTCAGGCTCTCGGGAAACAGGTTAGAACATAAACTCAGACGCTATCAGATGAACCCTACAGCCTGCATAGCAAAAACGTTTTAACAAGGCAGGGATTTCTGCCCGATGGCAGGCGTGGTGGCGGTGCCACAAAATTCAAAAATGGTACGCAGCCGTTTGTTGGATGGCCAAAGGCGTCGTTTTCGAGCCCTAAGGGAACTGTACGTCTTCCTTATGGCTTTCTCTTGCCTACAAGAAGCTCAGCTGGCCAGTTAGAGCAAGGATGGATGGTCTGAAGGAAGCAAATCTTTTGCTCAGGGACAAAAAAATAAAATAAAAAAGGCTGTGCCGTAGCTTCTCTGCATGGACGACCATTTAAAGGGCTGATGTGAGAAGAAACAGCATGAGGCTGTAAATATTCGGGAAGCCTGAGCTCCGGCAACTGAGCACTGTGCTAAATAAAGCAGAAGAAATGTTGTCCAATCTATGGCGCTCGGCGTGATTCTGATTATTTCCAGCCAGCTTCCTCCACTTTCTGCAGAAGGCTTCTGGAAGAATTCGCGAGTTACCTATCAGAAAGCTGGCAAGGTAAGGAAGCAGCTGAAAACCCGCGTTCCTTCTTCCAGATGTTCAATAGGTGCCTTCCACGGCAGCCATTATTCACAGCGAATTGTTCCACAGGAGAGAGAGTTGGGGCGGGAGGTGGGCGAGAGAGGTGACAATTCTCTTGTGTTGCTTTCCGGGACTCTTTGCTGGTCGAAGCACCAAAAAGCAAGACGAGTGACAATGGATGGAAACTAACCAAGGAGAGAAGCAACGTGGAACGAAGGAGAAATGTCCTGATGGTGAGGACAATCGACCAATGGAATAGCTTGCCCTCAGAAGTTGTGGGTCCTCCATCACTGGAGATATCAAAAAGGGACTGGACAACCATTTGTCTGAAATGGTACAGGGTCTCCTTCTCAAGCGGTTGGACTAGAAGACCTTCAAGGTCCCTTCCAACTCTTCTCTTCTCTTCTCTTCTCTTCCCTTCCCTTCCCTGTTCTGTCCTGTTCTATTCTTTCACTCTAATATCTACTCTACTCTACTCTACTCTACTCTACTCTACTCTACTCTACTCTACTATACTATACTATACTCTATACTCTATACTCTATACTCTATACTCTATACTCTATACTCTATACTCTATACTCTATACTCTATACTCCTATTCTATTCTATTCTATTCTATTCTATTCTATTCTATTCTATTCTAGAGTTTCCCTCTGCATTGGGTGAATTGAGCCATTGTCATGTGGTGGTTTAGCTGTTGAACTTGTGTTGGAGTTGGACTTACGTTGGAGCATTGGCAACTGTGGAGCACTGGCCAAGAAGGTGGATGTGCAGAGGTCCCACCTCCTTTGTAGATGCCAATGTACGCACAAAAACTTTGGTCTTGTAGAAGGAGACCACATCCACCACCTTGCCTATTGTAGAAAGCCTCCTCAGATGCTGGGAGGTTTGGAAGACGCAGATTGTGGCCTACTCTTAGCTAGGAAAGGGCTTCCTCGTGGAACGATTGGAAGTGGGAGTGTTGTGCATATGTCCTTGAGATGCTGGAGGAAAGATTGGATAGAAGATGGGATGGGATGAACGAACTGGATTGCTCCCCTAAATGAAAAAAAAACAAAAACTCCAGCAACCTTCTCCATATCGAAAGGCAGCAAAAGACTAGGTGGCAAATCATGTTTAGCTGTGCAATGTAGGGGAAAAAGCCAGAAACATTTGGACAGAGCCTCACGCGTTTCCTATAGTGGTGGGATTCAAACATTTTTATGCCCGGTTCTGTGGGTGTGGCTTGGTGGGCGTGGCAGGGGAAGGATACTGTAAGATCTCCATTCCCTCCCAATCAACTGGGACTCGGGAGGCAGAGAATGAATGAGGGCCAGGCCAGACAGATGTGGTATTTACCAGTTCTCTGAATGACTCAAAATTTCTGCTACCGGTTCTCCAGAAGTGGTTGGAACCTGCTGATTACCACCTCTGGTTTCCTACTCTACTCCTCAATATAAGGCGTATAACATTGTAATTTCTGTACAGCTACCATGTCCTTTACCTCTGTGAAAAGGCACAGAGCGTTCTTCTGATATTTTAATCCATTTAATTTTAATCCCTCCCAATGCACTCGAGGCATCTTTGGCCCCACCACCAACAAAAAAGTCTCAAATTAAATTCCTGATTATTATTGTTACTTTCCCCCCCCCCCCAGAAGGGGTGCGAAAACCCTCGCCCACAACCCTGGAGAAATTGCATCCAAGACCAAGGTAGCGCTTAGCTGGGTTGTGATTGCCAAGCGACACAAAACTCTGCGAGTCCGTCTCCCGCTCTTCATTAATTCCATCGGAGGACTGATCTGTTCCTCCGATAAACTGCAGGCAGGAGATACCAGGCGCTCCGAACGTCTCGCCGCCTTTAATCAGAATTCATGTTACAGGGATAACATTCACAGGAAAAAGACAATTAAGATAACTGCCTAGGCTGCTTGGTCGTACTCTGCTTTAATAGTTTCTTCTCCTGCTTCTGCGTCTGGGTATTCTGTTTAATTTGATCCAGGTTCGTATTCTCGATTAGTTACAATAGTGCTCCTTTGATCAAATGCCTCTGTTGTTTTTCAGGTGCTTTTTGCTAAGTTTTGCAGTTGGACTCGTGTTGAAGCATTGGCGTCTGTGGAGGACTGGCCAAGAAGATGAATAGGCAGAATTCCTACCTCTTTTGTAGATGCCAACGTAGACACAAAAATTTAGGCCTTGTAGAAGGATTCCATGTCCACCACCTTGCCTATCGTAGAAATGTCTACCATGTCTACCACCTTGCCTATTGTAGGGCAAGGATGGTCAACCATGGCAAGTTTAAGATGTGTGGACTTCAACTCTCAGAATTCTGGGGGAGTTGGAATCCCCACATCTTAAACTTGCCAAGGTTGAGAAGTGGTGGCAAAGAATGAGGAAGTTGTCCTTGATGGAGAACCTCTAGTTCAGAGGTCGGGGAGATGACATCTCCTGCAGTCCCATGAAGGATTCCTTATTGCCTTTCAAATAGAATCACAAATGTTTGCACACCATGGACTAAAATCCGAGCCCTAGTAGACATCTAAATCTCCTAGGTGAATAGCGTTATGTGATATTGGTTGTGGGAGGCTGATTTAGACTCGGGTGGAAACTCCAGTATGAATGATACAGGAAGAAGTATTGGATTTCCTTGCAATTGGTTTTGTCAATCTCGGTGATACCATCACAGGACCCAATCTAATTAATCCAACAAATTAATCCAACTAATCCAATCCAATTAATCCAGAAAATTAATCAAGATGTTCTCCATGAGTTCTCTTTGCTCTTCAGAAAACTCAGTTGGACTTGAAAGGAGATAATGGCTTCTCATCATCATTAGGCTGAGTGGATTCGCAATGTAAGATTTAAAAAAAAGTGTGTGTAAATATTAACATATTCATCCATCCATCCATTGAGCCATCAAAATTCTGGATTGGTTGTGCCCAAGTTTGGATTCCCCCCTATTCTCTCTTTTCTCCATTCTTCTGTTTCAGGCAGAGGTAAGTTATTGGACAGAAAAGGCCTGTAAACTTTCTAAATAACTTTGTAGCCACCAATACTGTCCACCAACTTGGTGTTACTCTTACAGACATCATAATTTCCACCTTAAACATTTGCACATGACGAGCTGTAATCACGTCAGGTTTTTTTTCCTTCTCCTGTGTTCACATCAGGGTGATTCTGTTGTCAGCGAGGAAAGAATAAAACCTTTGGAGAAAGAATAAAAATGCATTCGATTTGTTTTGCTCGGCTTTCAGTAGGTCAAAAGAAGCAGACTTCCTGGTCTGTTCTATTTTGAAACTCTGTCCTAGCTTGACAGTGGTACCTTCTAATGGAGCCTTATGGATGGCACAAGGCTTTCGGCTGCCATCTTTTTTATTTGCTTTCCTAGATTTGTTTAAAAAAAAATCAATTGGTGTGTATTTCTCCTTCTCTCTCACTCCTTGCCTAAACCAGACCCAAACTCAAGAAAATAGCCTTCACAAATCTTTCATTTGGATTACAGCTGTTATTAATGAGCCAACATTGCTGTCCTTTTTAAGGGAGCAGAAAAACTCAGATAGAATTGTAAGTATTGATGGTAGGGTAGAAGATAGGGTAGAAGAAGGTATTGATTTTAGATGGGTCATGTCCGACCCATCATGACCCCATGGACAATGTTCCTCCAGGCCTACCTGTCCTCTACTATCCTCTGGAGTCCATTTAAGCTCACGCCGACTGCCTAAGTGACTCCATACAGCGACCTCTTCTCCAGTGAGTCCTTCCTTCTCATTAGGTGGAACAAAGTCTTTGAGTTTCCTCTTCAGGATCTGGCCTTCTAAAGAGCAGTCAGGGTTGATCTCCTCTAGGACTGACTGGTTGGATTACCTTGCAGTCCAAGGGACTCGTAGGAATCTTCTCCAGCACCAGAGTTCAAAGGCCTCCAATCTTTGGCATTCAGCCTTTCTTGTGGTCCAACTTTCTCAGCCGTACATTGCTGTGAGAGAGACAAATATACAAATCAGGTGCTCAGCCTTCATTATGGTCCAATTTTTGCAGCCATACATTGCAACTGGGAAGGCTTTGAAGGTTGCACCACAAGGAAGGCTGAGTGTCAAAGAGTGGAGGCCTTTGGATTCTTGTGCTGAAGAAGACTCCTGCATTGAGTCCCTTGGACTGCAAGGCGATCCAACCAGTCAGTCCTAGAGGAGATCAACCCTGATGCTCTTTAGAAGGCCAGATCCTTAAGAGGAAACTCAAATGCTTTGGCCACCTGATGAGAAGGAAGAAGGAGTCACTGGAAAAGAGCCTCATGCTGGGAACGATGGAAGGCAAAAGAAGAAGAAGGGACGACAGAGAAGGAGGTGGTTGGATGGAGTCACCGAAGCAGCCGGTGTGAGCTTAAATGGACTCCAGAGGATGGTAGAAGACAGGAAGGCCTGGAGGAACATGGTCCATGGGGTCGCAATGGGTTGGCCATGACTTCGCAACTAACAAAATAACACAACCAATAAACCTAATGTACAGTAAAAACACCATAGCTGCTGAAACCAAATTAAAACCACAAAACGTAAAATCTGGTAAGTGTAAGAAGCTGATCCACCAGGAGAACCATGGGTCAAGCTCCATACAGTGACCATTGACATAATGATGTCTTTAAAGCTCTCGGAAAGGCGACATAGTCCTGGTGCCATGTTCTTCTGCCACGTTGAAGCAGGAAAGACACAGAAACGACAGGGAGTCCCTGATAGAGTCTTCACATAGTTTCCTCCCCCCCCCCCCAATAAAAAAATAAACTCCAAAAACTGCCATTAAGAAAAACCAAAGCCGTGGAAACACCTGTAGCCTTGCTCATGTGGGGAGAACATCGCTCAGTCCAATTGGCTTCATCGCCCTTCCACCCCCCCAATGGAGGCTCTTAACAATTTCCTCTCTCCTGTCACATTAAAAGTGATAATTAGTTAGCAATTGTTGGCGAGATTTAAGAGGCCCCCTGGGAAAGATGGAGGGCAACTGAAGAAGAAGGGGACGGCAGAGAATGAGGTGGCTGGATGGAGTCACTGAAGCAGTCGGAGTGAGCTTAAATTGACTCCAGAGGATGGGAGAGGACAGGAAGGCCTGGAGGAACGTGGTCCATGGGGTCGCGATGGGTCAGATGACTCAACAAGAGGCATCTCTGGATTCAGATTCAGAAAGGAGGATTGATATTCCAACCACGATATTGGGTTGCTAAATTTTAAATTGTAATGTTTCTCAGCTGTGGTTTAGTGTATATATAAATCCCTCCCCCCTCTCTCCCCTCCCTCCTTCCTTTTCACCCCTCTTTGCCTTTCTCCCTTTCTTTCCATTCTCCCTCTCTCTGTTTCTCCCTTCCTTTCACTATATTAATCTCTCTCACCCTCTCTCTCCCTCTCCCCCTCTCTCTCTCCCTCCCTCCCTCTCCCTCCCTCTCCCACCCTCCCTCTCTCTTTCTCCCCCCCTCAAATATTTTTCTGCATCCTGTTATCCAGCAAAACCCTTGAGTATCCAACAGGGAAATAAGCAAAATTCTCAGCTAACCATTTGGGATTCTGTTGGCAGTGGAGAAAGCAAAATTGAATCCTATTAATGTTTACACTCTCTCAGGTTATATTTAATTGAAAATATTTTTTTTAAAAAAAACCCAAACAATTATTATTATTTCCAAGGCTGCATTTGCAGCATTGCTTAATTCACAGATATGCACTTGTATCTCAAGCGAATGGCCCCCAGAAGAAATTACGAAGCAAGGAAACACCGCTGGAAGCATATCTGGGTCTTAATGAAGCCAACGGATGGGTTATTTTTTTTGCGGGGGGGGAGGGGGGATCCAAATGAAGGTTCTGCATTAAGACAAGCCTTAGCATTCAGATTAAACATCTGTCAGACTGAACCTCAGAGCCTCTCTGTGCAAAAAGGTAACTCTTTATTTAATAGCAATAGCAGTTAGACTTATATACCGCTTCATAGGGCTTTCAGCCCTCTCTAAGTGGTTTACAGAGTCAGCAGATCGCCCCCAACAACAATCCGGGTCCTCATTTCACCCACCTCGGAAGGATGGAAGGCTGAGTCAACCCTGAGCCGGTGAGATTAGAACCACCGAACTGCAGATAACAGTCAGCTGAAATGGCCTGCAGTGCTGCACCCTAACCACTGCACCACGTTGGCTCTTTAACAGAATAACAGAGTTGGAAGGGACCTCGGAGGTCTTCTAGACCAATCCTCTGCTTAGGCAGGAAACCCTACACCACTTGAGACAAATGATTAGCCAGTCTCTTCTTGAAAACTTCCAATGTTTGAGCATCCACAACTTCTAGAGGCAAGTTGTTCCACTGATTAATTGTTCTCAGGAAATTTCTCCTTCGTTCTCAGTTGATGAGTTTTCCTCGTTTGCTTCTTGTCCTGCCTTCAGATGTTTTGGACAATAAGTTGACTTCACTTATCTCTTTTAAAAAGAATGGAAAGAGATGTCTTCTAGATCTTATGGACCGTGAAGTGCTCCTGCTGGATACCAGCCGTGTTTCACCAACGCTGTGAGGTTGCACAACTGCCTTTGCGTTAAAGAGCAATCTTGGGACTGTAAATGACAACAGTTTTAGTCTAAATTGTGGGGAGCTCAGCACTGTTTTCTCTCACTCTGTTTCACCCCCCGGAGAGGCCAACGGCTCTTGAAACCAGACACTCAATAATACCATGGGGATAAGAACCTGCTGATGAAGAAAAATTGTTCAGGATTCGAGACGGTCAGATGAATCAATATTTTTCATTTTGAAGGTTGCAAAGGATCAGTTTTTAATGATTAAAGCTGGTCACACAGTCACCCCATGGGTAGAGTGGATTTGGCATTTTAATCCACCTATCGAAGCCCTTCGCAAGGACTCAAGCACATGTCTCAAGAAGCACCACGATTAAGGTTGAATAAGGTCAATCTAATCCCCAGAGGGATGATGGCCACCTCAACAGAAAAGGTTGCCATCCTGGGTCCCATTAGATGACACTCCATAATGAACAGGACTCAAACCATCCCGCTCTTGTTGGATATGTCAGGAGGGGGAAACACAACCAGTGTTCTGACTGAGGCTTCCCAAGAGCATGAAACAAACTCCTGGTCTCGACAAAACACCTTTTTATTAATTGACTGTGAATTCTGCTCATTCACCTCCAGCAAAGTCTTTAGAAGGAGGATTTACAGTCACAGATCTTATCTGGCTTGGAGAGCTGCCAGGCCGAGATCTGCAGAACTTGGCAAGGAGTCTTGGAGAGTCATGAACCAATAAAGCGAACTAATGGTCTCCTGCAAACTCCACTCCCTTTTTGCTCCTCTTTTATTCCTTCTGGAAGGGGCCATTCATCATCCACTTGTCGCCTTACTCCCAAGTCGACCCCTGTTCTTCAGCTGTTTCCTTCGCCTGGCAACTCTGTGCATGCGCACCCTGGGAACAGGCTCCAGCTGTTCTTCTGCCCCATTGATCTCTGACTCCAAAGGCAGCTGATAACTGTCGGATGGCTCTGGCCCGCTCTCTGCCTCCGACACAGAGCCCTCATCCGAGCCTTCCCAAGACTCCTGGACTGGCCCATCTTCCTCCCCAACCTCCTCACTGTCTGAATTTGCAGCCAGCTCCACTGGCTGCTGGGGGGTGGGTGGGGTGGGCATAACAACCAGGGAGAGAGAGCGCTGCAGGACTCAAGCCATAAAATTCTGAGAATTGGATCAGTATTGAACTGTCTTTCACTGCAATGGGCAAAGCCAAAATGTATTTATGCAGTCTAAACATGTGTGCATTTAAGTAGTGCCAAGAAAAAGAGACTCAAAGGTGCTTTTTTCAAGAGGCACCTGCGCTTTCTGGTTTTTCCTTGAAGACGTTTCGCTTCTCATATGAGAAGCTTCTTCAGCAGAGCAGAAAATCGTCTTCAAAGAAAAACCAAGAAGTCCAGTTGCCCCTTGAAAAACCACCTTTGTGACAACCATGACCTGGATTGAATTGAATTGAATTTATTGCATTTATATGCCGCCCTTTTCCCCGAAGGGGACTCAGGGCGGCTCACAATCCAAGTCAGGGAAGGGGATACAGATAAGGGATAAAAAAGACGAACAAAACAATACACATGGATGACGGAGAATCTCCATAGACATTAAGAAAAAGAGACATGTGTGATCCTAAGTTGATCAAAGTTTTTTAAAAGGTCCCATCTGGAGTAAGCTTAGAATAATCTTCTGCATCTTTTCCATCTCTGGATAGTTTGAGAAATATTATATACTTTTTAACCACCAGGTGGTGATAACTTTACCACATCTGTACAACAACCTCTATAATCATTAGAAGAATGTGAAAACTGAGTCCTGGGAATAATTGGGGCTGGTCAGAGGAACACGCCAGCTTTTGAAAAAGAGAAAGGAAATCTGGTTTTATAGCTGTTTGCTTAAATGCCACAGTATCTTTTACGAATCTCTGCTGGCTGCACAAAATTTGATCCCTGTTGCATTCTGTCAGAAGTCCAGGCAGGCCTTTTGGATCTGGTCTGAGTAAGAATCGGAGCAGCCTTTCCTATCGCTCCATGTTTTGCAAGCCAGAATCCTTGTCGAGGTAGAAAATATTTGCCCCTCAAGGAAGAGATGTAAATCTATTATTATATATATATATATATATATATATATATATATATATATATATATATATATATATATATATATATATATATATATATATATATATATATTTTGCAATTCCTGTGCAAAATGCCACATGAATTGTCTAAGATGAGATTAGTCATCTCTGCAAACTTTTCAATGGCTTTTTCCCCCCTCTCCTTAGGAAGATGAAGGAGTTTTGCTTGTTCTTCTTATTCCGGTTTTCAGACGGCATAAAAATTGGGTTAAATTCTTACAAAGCAAAACACCCGAGACCAGTGATGGGGAACCTTTTCGGCACCAAACCGGAATGTGCTTGCATGCGTGTACACTGGAGTGCCAGAACCCCAAAGACCAGCACACCGGCATGCGCATGCCTGTTTTGGGGGTATTTGGGGGCTTTTTTCAGGCCATTTTCAAGCAGTTTTTTTTTGGGGGGGGTGCATTATTTTTTTTTTGCGTACCGAACTGGCAGTGATGCCAGCAGCAACGCATAGCAATAGCAATAGCAGCTAGACTTATACACCGCTTCATAGGGCTTTCAGCCCTCTCTAAGCGGTTTACAGAGTCAGCATATCGCCCCCAACAACAATCCGGGTCCTCATTTTACCCACCTCGGAAGGATGGAAGGCTGAGTCAACCTTGAGCCGGTGAGATTTGAACAGCCGAACTGCAGAACTGCAGTCAGCTGAAGTAGCCTGCAGTGCTGCATTTAACCACTGCGCCACCTCGGCACCCTTGATTCTCCTGTTCAGGGCAACAAAAGAAGATCAGATGGGAGGATGGGTGAAGCAGGGGTGTGGCCAGCCTATTTGCCGGTTCTCCGAACTACTCAAAATTTCCGCTACCGTTTCTCCAGAACCTGTGCAGAACTGGCTGAGTACCACCTCTGGCTGAGCCCCAGATAAGCGCACCCCTTAAAAATGCAGCTTACCGTGATGTGAAAAATCCATGGATATTGGTGAGTTAATCCTTTCCATCTCCTTTTAATTTTTTTTTAAAAAAAGGAGGAGAGCTGGAGGGAGATGATTAAAAAAAACAAAGTATTATTATGTACAGGATGCAGACTGCAAATTAATTTGTTTTGTTGTTTAAAGGCCCAGGAGAAAATCCTTGAAGAACGGCATTCGTTCACAAGGTTTCCATTAGGGGGAACATCCATCTATTGCACCAGTGGTCTGTGCTACATTCAAAGTCCCCTTTTTCAGTCGCTGCAGAAAGCTATTTGCTCAATTCATTTCTTCGCTAGTTTAGGAATCTTTAATGCACCCAGTCTTAAAACTTCAGCAGTTTTAGTGAATGCAGCAAGGACCGATTGTTTGGCGAGTAGACACAGAATCTTAGTTACCCCATTCTCCAGGAAAGGATAAAACCTAGGGAGGATCAGATGTTCCCTTCTTGCTGATCACACTAAAACAAACCAGAGATTTGCATATCAGCCTGACGTCTCAAAGGAAGGCATCCTTTCATATATCCATATAGACCCATCATGCTCTATTTGTTTATTTCTTCAGCCAAATCCTACAGGATTTCCTGGCCGCTGACTGTTGTGTCCCATCAGTGGCCAGTGGAGCTGGCAGCCGAGTCAGTTGGGGAGGAAACTGGGCCAGTCCTGGAGTCTGGGGAAGGCTCTGAGGAGGGCTCTGTATCGGAGGCAGAGAGGGGGCCAGGGTCCTATGCCAGTTATCAGCTGCCTTCGGAGTCAGACAGCAGTGAGGCAGAGGAATAGCTGGAGCCTCTTACCAGTGTGCGCATGCACAGAGTTGCCAGAAGAAAAGAACAGCTCAGAAATCAGGGTCGACTTGGGAGTAAAGCAGGGCTGGGTTTCAACCGGTTCGCGGCGGTCCCTGTGAACCGGTTGGTCGCCGAACCCAGAAGTAAGTAACTTCCGGGAACGGCGAAGCCCCCCCCCACGCCCGCGCGCCCGCGCCCGCTCCTTACCCGGTTTTGATGAATTCTGCGCTTCCACGCATGCGCAGGACGCATACAGCGCCTGCGCGATCCTCCAGGAGCAGCTGGAGCATCGCACAGATGCTAGTAGGCATGCGTGCGCCGCGCGCGTGCACACGCACACCACACGCGTGTGCAAGGACGCCGCACACGTGCACGAGGACGCCGCCGGCCTCGTTCCAACCGAACCGGTTGGAACGGGGCGAGAAACCCACCCCTGGAGTAAAGTCACAGGTGGACCCTGAATGGCCCCTCCCATAGGAAATAATAGCGGAGCGAAAGGGGAGGGGGCTTTTGCAGGAAATAATTTGTTCTTTTGGTCATTCAGGAGTGTAAAGATCTGTCTGTGAATCTCAGAGACTCTGTGCCCAGCCTTTCCTTGCACAGCTCCTCATTTGGAAAATATTGACATGGCAGCTTTCCAAGCTAGATAAGGTCTGTAGTCATAAATATTCCTTTGAAAGTCTGTTTACGAGGCCTTTGCTGAATGTGAATGAGAGGAATTCACATGCGTTTAATAAAAGGGGTTTTCTCGGAACCAGGACTTTTCCTCCTGCTTTTTGGGGAACCCCAAGTCAGAACATCTGACTATTCTCTTTTGGGATACGTGATGTGATGTAAAATCCTGGGAATGAATAGGAGTTTTAATGCTCCCCCCCCCTCAATGAAAGTTGTGTGATAGGAAACCACAGCTAAACACAGCTAAATCTAGTTTACACCCACACTACCCGTTAGACGTCTCCAAAGCTTTCTGCCATGGCAAGTCAGCCTTGATGGTACCAGTTTGGGATTTGTTTTATTACCAAGCTAAGTAAATTTAACAAATAAATAAATGTGCACTGATGATGTTGCCTAGTTTGGTAATGAAATGTCTGCAAGAACACCACCAAGTTCAGAGAGCACTGAGGATCCCACAGTCCTCCTCCTCTTCCTCATCCCCCTCCCCCTTTCCCCCTTCCTCTTCCTCTCCACAAACCCTCCTCACTTCTAACACTGATGATATTACTTAGTTCGGGTAATGAAACGTATGAAAGAAAGCCACCAAGATTAGAGAACACCAAGGACTCCACAGTCCTCCTCCTCCTCCTCCTCCTCCTCCTCCTCCTCCTCCTCCTCCTCCTCCTCCTCACACTGCTGGTATTACCAAGTTGGGTAATGAAACATCTGCAAGAAAACCACCAAGCTCAGACAGCGCAAAGGACCCCAAAGTCCTCCCCTTCTCCTCCTCCTCTGCCCTTTCCCCCTTCCTCTTCCTCTTCACAAACCCCTTTCACTTCTAGCACTGATGATGTTACCTAGTTCGGGTAATGAAATGTATGAAAGAAAGCCACCAAGTTTAGACAACACCAAGGACCACCCACAGTCCTCTCCTCCTCCTCCTCCTCCTCACACTGATGATGTTACTTAGTTGGGTAATGAAACATCTGCAAGAAAACCACCAAGCTCAGAGAGCACCAAGGATCCGCACATTTCCATCATTTTACTGCTTCAGGCCAATCCGGCAAGATTTCCTAAATTTGCAACATTTCACGGAACTCGTTGAAAATTCATTCTGGTTATGATGACTTGATTCCTTCTCCATAAAGCCTAACTTTTCGAAGTTGCAAATAACAGCTGCCCGGATTGTACTCACGTCAGGCGAATTACCAATGGCTTCCCTATAACGAGACTATTCACCCAGCAGTTTCATATATAAAAAGAAACCAATCTCAAATCGAGGCTGATGCAAGCCACATCCATTAGACGAAATCCATATTTCTCAAAAATCATTTAGACAATTCCCCTGGCTTTTCAAATTGCTCGGAGCCTCCCTCGAAATAAGAGTCCAAATTGTCCCTCGACTCTCCGGATTTTAAAAGCAAACCGCAGCCGTGGACGGAGGAAGCGAGCGAGAGGCACGAGCCCAAAGATAATGAACTGAAATTGAGCTCAAGAACGGCGAGCTAATGTAGCTATGGAAATCAATAACTCCAATGAAATATGTCTGAGCAAGGAGGACGGTGCTGGAGAGGCAGAGATGGCAAATGGGCTCACAATAGAAACATTTGCTGGGAAGGAAGGAAGTTGTTTACTCCCCCACCCCTCTAAAGAAATAGCAATAGCAGTTATTATATTATATTATATTATACTTATATTAAATTATACTTATATGCCACTTTACAGAGCTTTCCAGCCCTTTCTAGGCAGTTTGCAGAGTCAGCCTCTTGCCCGCAAACAATCTGGGTCCTCATTTGACCCACCTCAGAAGGATGGAAGGCTGAGACAACCTTGAGCCATTCAGGATTGAACTCCTGGCAGTGGGCAGAGTTAGCCTGCAATGTTGCATCCTCACCACTGTGCCACCAGGAAGGAGAATGAGAAAGGGAATAAGAGGGAGGGAGGGAGGGAGGGAAGGAAGGAAGGAAGGAAGGAATAGTCCTTAGACTTATACACTGCTTTACAGTGCTTTGCAGTCTTCTCTAAGCAGTTTACAGAGTCAGTCCCCTTGCCCCCAACAATCTGATGTCCTCATTTTACCCACCTCTGAAGGACAGAAGGCTGAGTCAACCCTGAGCCTGGTGAGATTCGAACTGCTAAATTGCAGGCAGCCGGCAGTCAGCAGAAGTAATCTGCAGTACTGCGCTCTAACCACTGTGCCACTGCAGCTCATAGATAAATAAATAAATAAAAAATCCCCAGTCAATCCAAAACAGCATCTCCTGCCCTTCAACTCTATGGTTGAAGGCTCAACATGTTTTGCCCGTGGAATTAAGCAAATATCTACGGAGATTCTCAGCCACCCAGGTCATGGTTGTCCCAAAGGAGTTTTTTAATGAGGCAAGTGGACTTTCTTGTTTGTTTATTTTTTTGAAGACATTTCGCTTCTCATCCAAGAAGCTTCTTCGGCTCTGAGAGCAGAAGGAGCTTCTGAGAGAAGCTGAGGAATCTTCTTGGATGAGAAGTGAAACCTCTTCAAAGAAAAACTAGAAAGTCCAGTTACCTCTTGGGGGAAAAAAAGCACCTTTGGGACATCTGTGTTTTAATCAGTTTCATTTGCCCACTCAAAATCCCCAGGACAAAAAGCACTAATAGCATAGGTTTTCCAGGAAGACGGCAAGACTTTGGAGGAAGAGGAATATCTGTCTTATATCTACTTAGATCACCAGTCCTGTCTATGTTAATGGCAGCAGCTTTTCACGTTTTCAGAAAGGAGTTTTCGTAGCTTTAGCCAGAGTTCTTGGGACCGAATCTCAAACCCACTGAACACTGGGCAAGTGTTGAGTCACAGCATCTGATACGAGGAGATGAGGGCAAAGTCTCCTTGGAGATCAGCTCAAGTGTTGGTCAGGTCATGAACTTCACAGACTCCTTCAGCACCAATCTGGATTTGATTTCCACTGCCTTCTTCCAATATGAAAAATTAGAATTTGCTATGCTTAGATGTTTTGAATGTGATATATTATAGAAAGAGAGGGAGAGAGAGGGAGAGAGGGAGAGAGGGGGGGGGGTGGGATGGAGAGAGAGGGAGGGAGAGGGAGGGAGAGAGAGTGGGAGAGAGAGGGAGGAAGGGAGGGAGGGAGAAAGAGAGGGAGGGAGAGAAAGAGAGAGAGGGAGGGAGAGAGAGAGAGAAAGAGAGAGAGAGAGAGATTAATTTTCCTCCTCTCACCAAGTCATGTTGGTGAGGTCATGAACAGTGCAATGTGGTGTCTACAATATGGAACTTTCCCATATTCCCATGGGTTCAGAGGTGGGTTCCTACCAGTTCTCACCAGTTCGGTAGAACCGGTTCATCAAATCTACCGAACTGGTTAGAAGAGGTTCCACCAGAAAGCAGGGCACGCCTACAGAAGAGGTTCCCAAAATTTTGGAAACCCACCACACACACACACACACACACACACACAGAGGCAGACTCGCACAGAGAGAGAAAGAGAGAGAAAGAAAGAAAGGAAGAAAGAAAAAAAGAAAAAAGAAAGAAAAAGTGGGAGAGATGAAAGGAAAAAAGGAAAAAGGGACAGAAAGACAAAAGGAAGGAGAGAGAGAGAGAGAGAGAGAGAGAGAGAGAGAGAAAACACATGGCCAGCAAGCCACTCCCACCAGGTCACATGGCTGACAAGCCACTCCCACAAAGGAGGCCACACCCACAGAGTAGGTTCAAAAAATTTTTGAAACCCACCACTGCATGGGTTCCAAATCTTGTACAATCAGAATTCCAGTGTCTGTTGCACACAGCTACACTCTACTTGTGAAGACCGGCTTCTAAAGTGACTTCAGTCAATGTGATTTACAGGAAGTGGGAAAGGACTTGTCCCCGAGAGAGAAGATTCTTTTGGAAGGCCTGTCAACTGGATGCTGTCAAGAACCCCGAAGCCTTCGACCATTCACTGGTGTCTCTTCATAGACTTGGAATCACCACAGGGAAAACCGTGTGACTCATGCATTTCTTAATCTCTTGACTTTGCTGCTTTGTGAAGAAGCTGCTCACTCTTGTGGCTGCACATCATGTACATCTGCCAAACTCCCACACGCACAAACACACAAAACCCCCACCAAGATGACTAGTAAATTACTGGGCCTCTTAAGTGTAATGAGAATACGTCCTGGAGTCACAACACAAACATGCCAATAAAAGTGTAGAAGGAATACTAGAGAAATACATACATGTTGTGAGATGTCATCCCTATTCTCACACCTGTATTCAGGGGATGCTGGGGCTCAGTGGCTAAGACGTTGTTGACCAGAAAGATCGGCAGTCCGGTGGTTCAAATCCCTAGTGCCGCATAACGGAGTGAGCTCCTGTTATTTGTCCCAACTTAGCAGTTCAAAAGCATGTAGAAATTCAAGAAGAAAAATAAGGACCACCTTTGATGGGAAGGTAACAACGTTCTGTGCCCCTTCAGCGTTTAGTTATGCTGGCCATATGGCCATGGAGATGTCTTTGGACAGTGCTGGCTCTTCAGCTTTGAAACAGAGATGAACACACACACACACACACACACACACACACACACACCCTAGAGTAGGGAGCGACCAGCACATGTGTGCAAGGGGAACCTTTACCTTTTCAAGTAATATTTAATGAAGATTTGTGATAAATTTCCCATTCCTCCTCAAGGACTTGTCTTTGAAAGAAGGACTTTAGATCAAAAGCCAATTTTAAATCAAATGCTAGAGCTGCCTGATTGTAAAGCAACAGAGATGATTAGGGGACTGGAGGCTAAAACATATGAAGAACGTTTGCAGGAACTGGGTATGTCTGGTTTAATGAAAAGAAGGACCAGGGGAGACTTGATAGCAATCTTCCGATATAGCAATAGCAATAGCAGTTAGACTTATGTACCGCTTTATAGGGCTTTCAGCTCTCTCTAAGCGGTTTACAGAGTCAGCATATCGCCCCCAACAACAATCCGGGTCCTCATTTTACCCACCTCGGAAGGATGGAAGGCTGAGTCAACCCTGAGCCGGTGAGATTTGAACAGCCGAACTGCAGAACTGCAGTCAGCTGAAGTAGCCTGCAGTGCTGCATTTAACCACTGCGCCACCTCGGCTGCCCCAAAGAAGAGGAACATAACATTTCAAGCTATTCTCCAAAGCACCTGAGGGCAGAACAAGAAGCAATGGGTGGAAACTAATCAAGGAGAGAAGCAACTTGGAACTAAGGAGAAGTTTCCTGACAGTGAGGACAATCAATCAGTGGAACAACTTTCCTCCAAAAGTTGTGAATGCTCCAACACTGGAGATTTTAAAGATGATGTTGGATATCCATTTGTCTGAAGTGGTGTAGGGTTTCCTGCCTAGACAGGGGGTTGGTCCAGAAGACCTCCAGGATCCCCTCCAACTCTTCTTGTTGGTCTCTCATTCTGTCTAAATGGTCATGTACTATCTTTTAAAGAAGAGAAGGCAGAGACTCTGTTCATCAAACTGATCTGAGGTTTTTGTCCAGTAATGGAACTGAGGTTTCGCTATCCCTGAGCTGTTTCTTCCACGTTAGCCACTTGGATCATTGGGGAACCTTTGGTGATGCGGAAACAACTGAATCACTCTCGTGTGCAATCAGAACTTACTCCCCGCCCCGCGGAGCTGCTCAACTGCCATACCTGAAGGCTCAAAGATGGGGCTTTGGAGCATCGAAAGTCCCTCACATGTTTAATGCTAAAAGGCCCAGGAGGCATCCATCAGGGCATTATTCAAAACACACTTAAGAGAGTCTGTGTGCGTTTTGTGCAAATTCCATGCCGGGTTACTAGGGGCAGGTTTAGCGTGCTAAACATTGAGATGGAGTTGTCTGTCTGTCTGTCTGTCTCTCTCTCTCTCTCTCTCTGATAATCTCTCTGTATCTATTTCCTCTATATCTCATTTCTCTCTCTCTCTCTTTCCATCTCTTTCTATCATTCATTTTTATCATCTATTTATCTCTCTCGCTTTCTCTCTCTGCATCTCTCTCCCTCTAGTCATTTCTATCATCCATCTGTCTGTCTGTCTATCATCTATCTATCTATCTATCTATCTATCTATCTATCTATCTATCTATCTATCTATCTATCATCTATCTATCTATCTATCTATCTATAGCTGAGGTGGCGCAGTGGTTAGAGTGCAGTACTTCAGCTGACTGTTAGCTGCAGTTCAGCGGTTCAAATCTCACCGGCTCAGGGTTGACTCAGCCTTCCATTCCTCTGAGGTGGGTAAAATGAGGACCCAGATTGTTGTTGGGGGCGATATGCTGACTCTGTAAACCGCTTAGAGAGGGCTGAAAGCCCTATGAAGCAGTATATAAGTCTAACTGCTATTGCTATTGCTATCTACCTACCTACCTACCTACCTACCTACTCATCTCTATCTCCTATCCATTCATATCTATCTATCTATCTATCTATCTATCTATCTATCTATCTATCTATCTATCTATCTATCTATTTATTTTATCTCTCTCTTTCTCTCCATGCATGCCTCTCTTTTCATTTATATCTATCTATTATCTATTTATCTTCCTATGCATCCCCCTTCTCTCTGTCCCCATACATCTTTCTCATCTCTATAATTTATCTATATCTCTCTCTCCATGCACCTCTCTCTCTCTCTTTTCATCTCTAGCTGTCATCTATCTATTTATCTGTATGCCTCTGTCTTACACACACACACACACACACACACACACACACACACTACATCTACCTATTTAACCATCTCTTCCACCTATTCATCTTTTTTCCTTGCAAATCTTTCTCTTTA
This sequence comes from Thamnophis elegans, assembly GCF_009769535.1. Taxonomy (NCBI): domain Eukaryota; kingdom Metazoa; phylum Chordata; class Lepidosauria; order Squamata; family Natricidae; genus Thamnophis; species Thamnophis elegans. Next base: position 58,261,810 of record NC_045552.1, read on the forward strand.
TTTAGTAACAGATTTTTTCAGTGCCAGATGACTGATTTGTTCTGCAAAAGGGAGTGAGCGATTGGGCTTGAGGTTGTGTACAAACCCCGTCCTTGGGCCGGGGGGGAGGGAGGGATGGGGGGGGACAGGGAAGAAAAAAACCCCCAGCTGTTCCTTTTGGAGTTGCGAAGTGCTCAAGGAGAATAATGGAAGTGCTCCCTAGCGGTGACCTTCCTAATGTACCCTGCTTCTGCCTCACGCAGACCCTCTCACACACACAACAAGTAGCCACAACATGATGGGGTTGTTTTTTTAAAATGATTATTTTCCTTCACCAGGATAATTGGAAGACAACTGGTCGTCGAGCAATTGTTCCAGGTGAAGGGACACCTACAAAATAAGGAGGATGCTTATTTCACTGGATTTGTATATTTCTCTCTGTCATGGCAATGGATGGCTGTGAAGGTTGGAGCATAAGGAAGGCTGAGCACCAAAGAACGGAGGCCTTTGAACTCTGGTGCTGGAGAAGAAGACTCCTGCATTGAGTCCCTTGGACTGCAAGGCCATCCAACTGGTCAGTCCTAGAGGAGATCAACCCTGGCTGCTCTTCTGAAGGCCAGATCCTGAAGAGGAAACTCAAAGACTTTGGCCACCTCATGAGAAGGAAGGACTCCCTCGAGAAGAGCCTCATGCTGGGAAGGATTGAGAGCAAAAGAAGAAGGGGACAACAGAGAATGAGGTGGCTGAATGGAGACACGGAAGCAGTCAACGTGAGCTTCAATAGACTCCAGAGGATGATAGAGGACAGGAAGTCCTGGAGGAATGTTGTCCATGGGGTCGTGATGGGTTGGACATGACTTTGCAACTAACAACAACAACACGGATATCCCCTGAAGATTCCTGAATTTCCTCAGCCCCCATCAGTCTAAATTGCTCACGGCCAATCCCCAAGAAGTTGCCAAACTATTATCCGGGGCACAGAATCCATCACTTGGGGAGCAATCCCTCATTCCGAGAGAATTATTGATTTTTAGGGCTTTTTCCATGCATAATGCTGGCAGAAGTATGCCCTTCAAGAACTGATGGCTGTCAGGGCCGAAACATTCGTCTTCCTGCCTTCCACAGCTTGGTTATTTATTTTTGTTCGAAAGCTGTTTTGCCACCATTAGTTATGGGGGGGCTGCCCCTCTGTGACCAGGTGAAATCAATGCGCCCGATGATTAGAAATGGGGGAGAAAGGGAAGGCAGCGCAGGAAGGGACCCAAAAACTTTCTGACATGCAGGCTGACCTACAATGGCAGAACGGAGCACAGCATTTTTTGTGGCTAAGTTGAAACATTTGCTTGAAACAAGAGCCGAGGTGGCGCAGTGGTTAAATGCAGCACTGCAGGCTACTTCAGCTGACTGCAGTTCTGCAGTTCGGAGGTTCAAATCTCACCGGCTCAGGGTTGACTCAGCCTTCCATCCTTCCGAGGTGGGTGAAATGAGGACCCGGATTGTTGTTGGGGGCAACATGCTGACTCTGTAAAGGTTCAAGGTTCGAGGTTCATTTTATTTTATTCATGGTTTTCTATAGGGTGTTTTTTTTTTCTTTTGCTGGAAACCGGACATAAACCCTGGTTTGCGGCAAAAAACGTCATAAATCACACTCATGTGACCATAGGCTTCTGCAAATGAAGTCAGGTGACTTCCAGGATGGGGAAGATGTCCGTCACAACTTTAAATGGCCATTACGTGAGTAGTCGTAAGTCAAAGGCAATCAGTATTTCCGCCTCATTGGGATGTATTTTATGTTTTTCATTTCCGTCGCCTTCCCCCAAAACCAATTTGGAGACAGACAAAGGAGAGAAATCACAAGGCTGTTTTATACGCTCTTGATTTGCACAGAACGTGTTGCTTATAAGTAAATGAAATCCATATATCTGGGAGCCTAAATAATACATTTTGGTCACTGATTTAGGAAGCTTGTTTTTAGTGTTTTTTTAAAGGGGGCAAAATGGCAGCTGAAGAGCTGAAGAACAGAGAAGTTTTATGAGAAGTTTCTTCCTTCCAATACTTGGTATCCGAGAATGGCAGCCAAAATTTGTGAAAAACGAGACATCGGACTATGGAAACATGATTAAATTCAACTTTATTGAGCCTCCATTCTTTCTTTAAAAAGAAATACAGGATCCTTAAAGTAAAGGTAAAGGTTCCCCTCGCGCATATGTGCTAGTCGTTCCCGACTCTAGGGGGCGATGCTCATCTCCGTTTCAAAGCTGAAGAGCCAGCGCTGTCCGAAGACATCTCAGTGGTCATGTAGCCGGCATGTCTAAACACCAAAGGCGCACGGAACGCTGTTACCTTCCCACCAAAGGTGGCCCCTCTTTTTCTACTTGCATTTTTACCTGCTTTCAAGTGTTGGCAGAAGCAGGAACATGATCGACAAGTTCAGCGTCTTAGCCACTGAGCCGCCACATCCTCGGTTATAGACAAAAACTTTGAGTTAAGTTTTGGGTTAAGGGGCAGGAATAGCCAACTTTTTTTTCTCCCTAGATGATTGTCAGGAAAATGTCCTCAGTCCTTAATGGACAGGTATTCTTGGACTTTCCATTACTTTAAAACAAAAGATGCAGAAAATTGAAAGCCACAGGTGACTGTAACTCATATTCGTGAAAAGAGGATTGACGTATTTTCTCTGATTGGACTTTTTAGAGTTGGTAGATTGTGCGGGAAAATCGGTGCCTTAACAGAAACACAGAGCTGGACGGGACCTTGGAGGTCTTCTAGTCCAACCCCCTGCTTTGGTAGGAAACCTTATACCATTTCAGATAAATGGTTGTCCAACTCTTAAAAACTGGTGTTGGAGGACCCATAATTTCTGGAGGCAAGTCATTTCATCGATCAATTGTTCCCAGTGTCAGGAAATTTCTCCTTATTTCAAGGTTGCTTCTCTCCTTGATTAGTTTCCATCTGTTGCTTCCTGTCCTGCTTTCTGCTTCTTTGGAGAACAAGTTGATCCCAGGGGTGAAATCAGTGGTGAGGTTCAAATAATGTAACATCCAGTTCTCTGCCCTAATGACCAGCTGGGTAGCTGTGATTCGGTGGTCATGTGACTGGGTGGGCATGGCCAACTCAACGTCACTCATGTCGATGGGTGCCTCGCCTTAGCTGTTACAATGTCTTAAGAGTTAACCAGAGAGGCAGTTTCTGTAAGCAGGTCAATAAAGATGAGGCTGGAAACAACGCCAGAAAGTTTCCTTCCTGCCTTCCTTACAGGATTAGCCCTGTAAAGTGGAAAGAAACAAAAGGAGATTTCTTCCAACAACCGGTTCGCTGAACTGCTTAGAAAGTTAACAACTGATTCTCCCGAATAGGTGCAAACTGGCTGAATCCCACCACTGGGTGAAATGCTCTGAAGTCTGCTAATGGTTCGCTTCGCTACCAGTTCATTATGTGCGTGCATGCAGCGCTGAAAAAGGAGGATTAGAAATCTTTTTTTGAGTCTGCAAAGGTAAGTAGAATAGCGAGAGGAGGGAGGAACAGCTGTGCCATGCAATTTAGATTCACTAGGAAGCAGGATTTCCTGCTTTCTAGCAAATATAAATCATGCAACACAGCTGATTGTCGCACAGCTGATCGTCAGAATGTAAAAAAATGCTACCAGTTCGGGCGAACCAGTAGTTCCGATGATCAGCTGTGCGACAATTGCGTGGCCCAGCTGTTTGTCGCACAGCTGATCGTCGGAACTACCTGTTCGCTAGAATTGGTAGCATTTTGTTGCTATTGGTTTGGGTGAACCAGTAGCATTTTTTACTACCGGTTCAGGCGAACTGGTCTAAACCAGTAGCATTTCACCCCTGGTTGATCCCCTCTTTTTTGGGGCAGCCCCTGTGATGTTGGAAGACTGCTATCATGTCTCCCCTAGTCCTTCTTTTCATCAAACTAGACCTACCCAATTCCAGCAACTGTTCTTTGTATGTTTTAGCCTCCAGCTCCCTAATCATCCTTGTTGTTCTTTTCTGCACTCTTTCCAAAATCTCAACAACCTTTTTATATCATGGTGCCCAAAACTGGATGCAGTATTACAAGCATAGTTTTAAACCATGTGCGAGTTTGAGAATCCTTTCTGACTTTCTCAAAACCTTTAAAACCTCCTCAAAAAGGGGGATCCTGAAACTTCCTGCATGTTTTGGAGCATCTCAATAATCAGTGTTCGAAATCCTGGGTGCCTGTTAAGCCATCGCAAGCTGCATATCCCCCACTCTTATTGCTAGCAAAACAGCAAAGAAGGTGTATAGTAAGGACGAGGCTAATGTGTTCCTAGCAATGTGTCACTACCCTAATTCTGGTGTACTGCCATAATTTCTATCCATGCTGCTGCTATTTATCATGACCTCAAGCTGGCCCTGAACGTAGAAAAGATATGGCTTGCAGAGCTGGCCTTAGAAAGAGCAAAACCGACTTGGAAATTTACTAAACAGGGTTCAAACTATTACTAATTAAATGAACATGACGTTGCAAAATGGGTCTAGGACATTTTACAACTGTAAGATTTCAGGCGGAAATACTCTGGCAATTAGACACTGATATGCTCCTGCGAGCATGTGGCCACTGCTATTATTCTACTTCTGAGAAATGGCAGAGTACAAAATTTGTTCGGTGGAGAAATGTCGCCCGGTGTTGAGGTTCTAATGATTTTCATCCCCTCTACCCGGATCCAAATTTGTTTGGAAAAATGTATCCACTTCTTTCCAGAATGACTGCTTTGGGTTTGCAAGATTGACGTCCCAAGTGAAGTTGGGACATTTATTTATTGATGCTTACAGACAGAATCTTGCCGGACTAAAGCAACTGTCTGTGAAGTTACACTCTATGGTTTTATAGACTACACTCTTATGGATATTCTCTATGAACTGCTAAGGAGGAGGACTTCTTTGCCCTCTTTCTACCTACCAGATGTTCCAAACTCCACTGTCTCTTTGCCCTCAGGGGCAAACCCCTTCCTCCTGGGACTTTTGGCTACATCCCACCAATTAATTGGCTCCAATTCTCATTCCACATTCAAGGAACATTATTTGATCTTTTCTTTCAGAATCTCCATTCAAGGTCTGGCTGCTTTATTGGGAAAATATGTTCACATACGACGAACATCAAGCTAAGGAGGAATTAGAATTGAAAGCAGAAGGTTTACATCTCAAAGTGAGGATTATAATACCCCAAAGTATTCCCTGTTAATATTGTTCATTAATATAGGTCAATAAACAGAGACTGCTCTTCTATTTATTTATTTTTTTTCCCGGGATCTCTCAAAAGGGAGAGAATTAGTCCACGAGTAAATAAATATTCACTCACACTAATTAACTCACAACTCTGCAACTGCACAGTGTCAGTATCAAATGTTTTATGTCATCGGATTTCAAAAGAACTTTTATCTCATTTCGGGACTAGAATAAAGAAAACCAGGCACATGAATATTTCAAACTGTTCATAATTAAAACTTCATGTGTTTGGCACAAAAACTTTAGCCAGGCGAGCCAATTGTTTCCTAAGTCCACAAAAAAAAAAGGATCACGGTTTTCTCCTTTTACAACTTTTTACTACTTAAAATACCTCATCGTCATCGTGATTCTGTTTATTGCCCCATTAATATTCAAAGCAAAACATCAAATGTCCACGAAGATGTGTGCTCTTTAATTTATCACAAAGGAATATCAAAGAATACTTAAAGTAGACATTGGTTCTCCAGGCTGGACATTGTAAGCCAGGATAAGTAATAGAGAATCATCAAAAGAGGGAAAGTGGTTAAAACCAGAAGAAGTAGAATTCTCTGATGGGGTCACAGAAGTGTGTCCTGATGTCAAATAATCCATCTGATGAAAAGTGTCTTCTGAATGCCAGCATCTCTCTATCCCCTTCTCAATTACATATCCTGGATACTAATTAAAATAGAAAGGTAGACATGCCCTCCAGCCAAGCTGGATTCCTTTATGGCTGAAACCATAAAGATTTTTTGGCTGGGCTACCAAAGTAGTTACCCAACACCTTCATCTAGATTTTTTCCCCCTTCGATTTCCCCATTTAGCCTACAGCTCTGGAATTCTACATTGATGAACAGCCGTGATGGCGCAGTGGTTAGAGTGAGGTACTGCAGGCGATTTCTTCTGACTGCCGGCTGACTGCAATTTGGCAGATCGAATCTCACCAGGCTCAAGGTTGACTAAGCCTTCCATCCTTCCAAGGTGGGTAAATTGAGGACCCAGATAGTTGGGGGCAGGAGGCTGGCTCTGTAAATCACTTAGAGAGTGCTGTAAAATACTGTGAAGCAGTATATAAGTCTAAGTGCTATTGCTATTTTCCTTCCTTCCTTCCATCAATCCATCCATCCATCCCAGCTAAAGGTTGACTAAGCCTTCCGTCCTTTCAAGGTAGGTAAAACGAGGACCCAGATTGTTGGGGGAAAGAGGCTGATTCTGTAAACCGCTTAGAGAGGGCTGTAAAATACTGTGAAGCAGTATATAAGTCTAAGTGCTATTGCTATCTTCCTTCCTTCCTTCCTTCCTTCCTTCCTTCCATCCATCCATCCATCCATCCATCCCAGCTAAAGGTTGACTAAGCCTTCCGTCCTTTCAAGGTAGGTAAAATGAGGACCCAGATTGTTGGGGGAAAGAGGCTGATTCTGTAAATCACTTAGAGAGTGCTGTAAAATACTGTGAAGCAGTATATAAGTCTAAATGCTATTGCTATCTTCCTTCCTTCCTTCCTTCCTTCCATTCATCCATCCATTCATCCATCCATCCCAGCTAAAGGTTGACTAAGCCTTCCGTCCTTCCGAGGTGGGTAAAATGAGGACCCAGATTGTTGGGGGCAAGAGGCTGACTCTTTAAACTGCTTAGAGAGGGTGATTTAAAGACCTTGGAAATAATTTGGAAAAGGTACCAAATGGCATTTCCTGAAATACATAATCCCCCTCCCCCATTTTTCACGAACAGCCCAATTTCCTTCCTACCATGCTGATTTTTCCAAAATCAGAACTCGCGTAAACCGATGAGGTCCCCTTGTTTCTTTCTTCAGTCATTTTTACTTTTTAGATCTGCGGTGAACAAAAGAGTAAAATTGGCCTACTCTGGAGAAGCCAAACTAGGTGGTAATTAGACAACATTTTACAGGACAATTGCTTACCCCTGGCAGTAAAGAAAAAGTTGTGATCCTTGCTTGTATTAAATTCTGAACAGGGGAAAAAAAATTCAGGTCATTCTAGTTGCCTTGGTGATATCCCCACTAATTCTGCAATGTTCCCTGGACCAGATGTATAAACATAGGTCTGGTATTGTGTCTCTTCTGATTCATAGCCAGAATCAACCTCACTATTCAGGGTAAATTGGTGTTGATATTGGAGGAAGTTTGAATTATTTAGATAAGCAGTTTATTCAAATTATCTTTTGGGATTTAAAAAAAACACAATGCGAGCTTTTATTTCACTTACCTTTTGGCATAAAAAGGGGAACCGTTTTATTCTTTTCTTGAGCAAAAAGAAAGGACCCCTCCCAAGACCCCCCCACCAAACTTGGTCTAAATAATTGATGAAATTCATTTTTTTTTACTACAGGTTCTGTGGCTTGGTGGGCAGGGCAGGGGAAGGATACTGCAAAATCCCCATTCCCTCCCTATTCTTGGGGGAAGGATATTGCAAAATCCTCATTCCCACCCCTCTCTGGGGCCAGCCAGAAAGTGGTATTTGCCGGTTCTCCGAATTACTCAAAATTTCTGCTACCGGTTCTCCAGAACCTGCCAGAACCTGCTGAATTTCACCCCTGGTCTAAGCATGTTCTTGTCACCATTTCTGTAGAGGATCCAATAAAAGAGAATATCTGTAGCTCCTGGTTGAACAAGGGGTCCTTTGTGCCTGGTGAGCTTGGTTCTTTTCTTGCAGACATTTCGTTACCCATGTAGGTAACACCATCAGTGCTAGAAGGGAGTAGGGTTTGCCGAGAGAAAGAGGAGGAGGAAGACTGTGGGATCCTTGGTGCTCTCTGGGTTTGTCTTCTTGCAGACTTTTCATTACCTAACTAGGTAACATCATCAGTGCTAGAAAGCTTTACAGAGAGGAGGACAATTTGGGTCAGTGGTGGGATTCAGCCAGCTCGCACCTATTTGGGAGAACCGGTTGTTAACTTTCTAAGCAGTTGGGAGAACCGGTTGTTGGAAGAAATATCCTTTTATTTCTTTCCACTTTCCAGGGCTAATCCTGTAAGGAAGGCAGGAAGGAAACATTCTGGTGTTGTTTCCAGCCTAATCTTTATTGCTCTGATTACAGAAACGGCCTCTCCGGTTAACCCTTATTACATTGTCACAGCTAATGCGAAGCGCCCATCGACCTGAGTGATGTTGAGTTGGCCATGCCCAGCCAGTCACATGACCACAAAGTCCCGCCTACCCAGCTGGTCATTAGGGCAGAGAACCGGTTGTTAAATTATTTGAATCCCACCACTGTTTTGGGTCCTTGGTGCTCTCTAAGCTTAATTGTTTTCTTCCAGACCTTTTATTACCCAACTAGATAACATCATCAGTGCAGGAAAGGAGTTGCTCCCTGTTTAAATATTAGTTTGCCTTGGGATAATTTGCCTTGCAGAATCGTTCTTGGCAATTCCTTGATTAGGGTAATGTCCATTATTCAATTGTGGGTCTGAGTTGGTCGGGTTTTTTGATTAAGGTGTTGTTTACTGCTTGAGTATTAATCTTGGGGTTAATCTCTGCTTATCTTGGCATTGATTGCTGGGAAGTAAGCGTTTTTGGCCTTTTTTTGTCCCTTATTCTCTTTTTGATTGTCTCTAGAAGATCACTTAAAAGGGAAACAAGCTGAAATTTTCTCTGCCCACCTTCCAAATAACTCCTATACCTTTCAGACAGAAACAAACACTCACAGAGACACGTAATTTCTTACAGACTGTGAATTTTTTCCCTGTCAAATATAAGAATTATGAGTTTTAACCCAGCTCTGGTCTTCAGGAGAAAGGGGAAGCCTCACAATGTTTTAGTAATTAGCCCACGATTGAAAAAAAAATCCATAAATCACCATTGAGGCAAAATGGCTAACTGGAGATATTCAAATGCATCCAAATTTACATGTTTACAGCTGGGGTGGAAACACCCCCTCCATCATTCTTTAAAAAGCTGGTCCCCCCCCCCCCCCAGTTCATTGTCCCAGTATGGGGAGTGTTGTCATTAGTGAATGTCATGAATGCACATTAACAGCAATTAGCAATCCATGTTAAATGACCTACAATAAAAGGCCGTTGATGCTAAGCTAATGTAATCACAGCATAACCTCGGTCCGGTTATTTAGAAAACACATTTTATTGTTATGCTTAGATGATGAATGCCTTTTGAAGTACCTGTTCCTTCTAGGAGATACAGATGCTTGCTTCTAAGGGGTCATTGGGGGCTTTTCAAAAGCAACGATTATGGAAAACACGTCTGGATGATTTCCAACTCCTCATTGTAGCTGGGATGCAGCAGTAAGTCCCCTCAATTGTGTTTGGCCTTTAAAAAAAACCCATCAAAACTTTATATACAGTATGCTTCTCTGAATATTTTTGGGTGATGGCAGTAGTGGCAAGTTTATTTCAATCTATCTGTCTGTTTTTCTGTCTGTCATCTATCTATCTATCTATCTATCTATCTATCTATCTATCTATCTATCTATCTATCATCTATCTATCTATATCTATCATCTATTTATTATCAATCCCATCTCTCTCTATCATTTATCTCTCTCTCTCTCTCTTTTTCTCTCTCTCATCTATCTATCATCTATTTATTATCAATCCCATCTCTCTCTATCATATCTATCTATCTATCTATCTATCTATCTATCTATCTATCTATCTATCTATCATCTATGTATCTATGTATCTATCTATATTTAGAGAATCCCAATAAGGGTATGGTTAGCTGACGAGAGCTAAATAGCTTGAAATAAATCTATACTAGTCTCCCTTTATTTATTTATTTATTTATTTATCAGCACAAATACAACATATCTATCTATCTATCTATCTATCTATCTATCTATCTATCTATCTATCTATCATCTATTTATTATCAATCCCATCTCTATCATTTCACTCTCTCTCTCTCTCTATTTCTCTCTCTCTCTCATCTATCTATCTATCATCTATTTATTATCAATCCCGTCTCTATCATCTATCTCTATATCTATCTATCTATCTATCTATCTATCTATCTATCTATCTATCATCTATCTATCTATCTATCTATCTATCTATCTATCATCTATCTATCTATCTATCTATCTATCTATCTATCTATTATCTACTGGTTGGATGGCCTTGCCATCCAAGAGACTCGCAGGAGTCTTCTCCAGCATCAGAGTTCAAAGGCCTCCATTCTTTGGCGCTCATCCTTTCTTATGGTCCAACGTTCACAGTCGTACATTGCAACGGGGAAAACCATCACCTTGACTTGTCACCACGACAAGGCAGTAATCCATGAAGGAGCATTCTGACCCTACGTAACATCTGTTTTATATCTGTGGAGATTCCCAGTCATCCAGGCCATGGATGTCCCAAAGGTGATTTTTCAAAAACCAACTGGACTTCATTTTTCCTTGAAGACATTTCTCTTCTCATCCCAAGAAGGTTCTTCAGCTCTGACTGAAGGTGGGGAATGGAAGGACCAGAGGTTTGCAGGGAATATATATCTTTCCATTCCCCACCATTCAGTCAGAACTGGAGAAGTTTCTTGAACCAGAAGCGAAACGTCTTCAAGAAAAAAGTCCAGTTGCTCCTTGAAAAAGCACTCTTGGGGACACCTGTTTCATGATTTGGTCTACTTGTAGGGCTGACATCCTGATGGAAGCCAAGGCTAAAGGGGCTAAGAATTGACAACCGCTCGATTAAGAAGAAACAAAACCACAACAGCAGCCACCGGGGTTCATTTTCTCAAGCTATCACTCTGCCTCAGATCAGATTTCTGCACTCCCAGAAGACGCTTAAACAATTTGGAGATTATTTCTTCTTGTGCCCAAGATATGATAATGTGACTTGTTGATATTATTTCAGTCATATCTGGGGAGGGGGAATTAACATGCTAATTACAGTGGCATCTTGTGATGGAAAAACAGTTGGTGGTGCTAACTGTTGCGTGTCTACTTTTTCCTTCTACCATGGAAACAGTCAACAGAATACTGTGTGTATTGGCAGACAGAGTGGAAGGCAAAAATAGGCTTCTCAGGACAGTGTGAGGGATGGTGCTGGGACTTGCCCTACCTTAGGTCAAAGGCCCAGCTCATCCTGGCTCTTCTACTACTCCTACACGGGGGTCCCAACCTGTCTACCATGTGCAGAGGGTATATGGACTCCTGTTTCCTCCAATGTGGAACGGCAACTGAAATACTATGGTGTTCGGTAAAGGTAAACGTTCCCCTCGCACATCTGTGCTAGTCGTTCCTGACGGCACTGTCCAAAGACGTCTCCATGGCATGACTAAATGCCGAAGGCGCACGGAACACTGTTCCTGTCAGCCTCTGCTTTGCTGTTGCTTCAGCTGCCATGAAACGGGGAGGGAGGGCATGGTATTTGGGAGGGGTTACTCATTGTGCTGGAGGAAGGTTCTGGAGCTCAGCTGCCTGTCGGACTACGCATGCGTAGGAGATTCCCGCCAGAACTAACGGCACCGACATTCCATCTTCGTGATGCCTTTTGAAGTTATCTCACACCTGACCCTTGGGAGAATTATGATTGGACTGTAACTGTGATGCCAAGGGATGGGGAATGGGTTATTTTATATATCAATCGCTTTCGCGCCTAAATAATCAGTCTTCGCTTCGCTATGCCTTTAATCATTTATAATTAGTAAAAGTACACTTGATTTCTACCCACGGAGTCTCGTGGTCTTCTTTCCTAATTATCTAATGGAGAGGTTCTGACAGTTCCCACCAAAGGTGGTTCCTATTTTTCTACTTCCATTTTTAACGTGCTTTTGAACTGCTAGGTTGGCAGAAGCTGTGGCAAGTCACGGGAGCTCACTCCGTTACGCGGCGTTAGGGATTCGAACTGCCGAACTGCTGACCTTTCTGATCAACAAGCTCGGCGTCTATGGCTGCGATGGTGAACCTAGGGCACACGTGACAGATCTGGCATACAGCACCCTCTCTATGGGCATGCGAGCCCCAGTTCAAATCCATTGTACATGTGCATGGGCCTCCCACTGGACGGCTGGCCTTCGGGTCTCTGCCATGCATGCATGGGGGGCAGGGCACATGCACAAGAGCACACCTGCATGTGGGGGGGCTGCATGTTCATTGCATTTTGGGGGTTCGGGTGCACACAAGCGCATTTGCGCATGTACGTGCACGCACGTTGGCCACTCAGTCTGGAAAGTATTAGCCCTCACTGGTCTATGGTGTTATGCACTTGCTTATATGTGAGCATGGACCTTCCCAAATGCAGCTAATGAAGATCTATTCGGAATTTTCTTTTGAGAAATTAAGTCATGCGTAACTCTGCTCATTAGTGTCTCCGTAATGAATCAAAAGCAGAGGCCCATCTCGTGGTCTTTCTTTTTATCATCTCAACAGCTACGCGAAACAGGCTCAGATGAGGGAGAGTTTTTTTCCTGGATCACACGAGGAAGTTAATGAGAGGGGAGGAGGAGGGATGAATCAAATCTACTCTTCCCTAAGAACGTAGATTAGAGATTAACCTTGTAAGAGACCTTGTAGGTCATCTAGTCCAACCCCCTTGCTCACCATTTCTGACCCATGACACTCCAGTCTCCTCTTGAAAGCCTCCAGGGATGAAGCTCCCACAACCTCTGAAGGCAACTTCTGTTCCATGGGTTGATTGTTCTCACGGTCAGAAAATTCCTCCTTATTTCCAGGTTGAATCACTCCTGGATCAGGTTCCATCCATTGTTCCTTGTCTGGCCTTCGGGTGCCTTGGAAAATAGCTTGCTTGCCTCATCTCTGGGGCAGCCTCTCAAATATTGGAAGACTGCTCTCATGTCTCCCCTGGTCCTCCACCACGGCAGAGCGGGCATTTTTGTCCTCCCTGTGCTCCAGAAGCTTTCATCGAGCCTCCGGAAGGGTGAAAACGGCCTCCCCAGGTTCCTGAGGTCCTCTGGAGGCCAGAAATGGGATCATTTATGACCTTCCAGAACTTCCAGTAAGCCAATTTTTCACCCTCCCTGATTCTCCGCATGTGCCCTGCGCTTACCTGCATCCAAAATAGGCCACGTGGAGACTCCTGGGAGGGGAGGGGTGGGGCCAGCCAGGAGGGGGATTTGGGGGTTCTCTGAAGTGCCCAGAATCTTAGCTAGAGCTTCTCTCAAATCCCTGAGAACCCCCAGCAGCCCAGCCCTGATGTTAATCATCTTCCATGGTCATATTCCTACCTAAACAACAGCAACAAAAATCATAAGCTTAACTCCTGTCTTGCTGGCCTTCCACCAATGGAAGCTTTTGCTAATTAAATTGACTAAAGTGCATTTCCCTATCTCTGTATATCCTTCTTCTTGCAGCAAACGGGGGATATGTGGAGCTTGCTTGTTGCCCAACCATTTGTGAAATTTTAAGAGCTCCCTCATCAGCACCGAGTGTTTATTGGTTCCCAATGCCCAGCCTTTCTCCTTCCATCAATTTTTCCTTCACTGCTAGCAGGGATTCTCTCTGTTTTTTCTTTCATTACCTGAAGCATATTCTTCAATGTTTACAGCTACACCATCTTAATAGGGGGCCTAATTTGGCAAGAATAACCAATTAGTTCCACGGAATGGCTTGAAATTCAGCTGAATGTGGACTTCGTCATTACATCGGTGACAAGGCTAGCTTGCTGGTAAATTGTTTTCTCAAAAATAAAAATAATATAGCAGGAGAGGGTGGTATTAAATCATCATTAAAGCAAGAGAGCGTAATTTGAAGACACAGGTTAAAATTAAGCCAAGCTCTATTGAGCAGCTTCCAGGGCTCCAGTTGGAAGTTGTAATTTAACACAGTCTGGTTTTGTTTGGGGTTGAACCCAAGTCTTCCATTTGAAAGCCAGTCCATATTTTTTTTAAATGTATATCTCTTTCTTTGTCATCTGTGCATGTATGTTCCAGAATAACTCTGGAATGCCTCGAGAAATTTCAACCAAACTTGGTACAGTATTTGGAAACAAATACTGTGGGGGTAAGACACTCCTAACACTCCTCGGGGTGTGTGTTCTGCTAAGATACAGCCTGTTGTGCCGTAAAATGGCTTCTACTGTACAGCGCAGTGGAGTTGCCAACAGCTTCACACTACTCCACAAGGGGACTCCCTCTGGCAAGGGGGAAAATCCAATATTAGAAATTACATTTGTTTCTGACATTTGCAACAAGGCTTTGTTTATTTTTGAGGACGAATGTATGGCTTCCGAGGGCACAGGGAAAACATTTGTAACTAATTTAATTGTCACCAAAATCAGGGCTTTGTAAATTCCTGTCTAATAGAGGATTAGGATAAATAAATACGTGGGCAAGGCCGGATTATCAGCTAGTTTAAAAATAAAACATCTGAAGGTTATGAATTGGTTGGACTCGTATATTTCTGAGATCTATTTTATTGTCACTTCGCGTGTTTTACTTTTCTACTTCAGAAGATAGTAAGGGCTGAAAAAAATAGGTCATGGACCACCCCCCCCCCCCAAGTGTCCTTCAAGATGCTTAAAAGACATGATACGATGAAGGAAGAGGGACCTGTCGGAGACCCATCGTTCTAGAATGGCTGTTGTTTCTTTCATGTTTCCCAAGCAGGGATCCCTTCTCAAGTAAACCAAATCAGATGAGGTCTTTTTTCCCCCTATTTTTAAGGACTTTCTATTTTTAACGCTTTGCCCTTTTGAGAACAGCATAATTACCGAGAAGCCTGAAGCTAGGTTGATTCCGTCCCTCCGCAAATTAAAACACAGAACAGGGAAATGAAACTACATAATGCATTACTCCACGTCTCCAGCATATATTTCCTGGTATGAAGCTAGCCCACGTGGCTTTGAAATGATCCTTTATGCATGCATTCTGGTCTGGTTCCAGGCTTTATATATGTATCCCTTGGCTAATATTCCCTTTCTTGATGAACAGGGAGTAATAAATAGGAATTTATTATCAGTGTATCCATATGCGATTAAAAAACAATCCACTCTAAAGGAATAATTGGCCCAAATCTATGCTTTATATGCAGGGTTTGGGTTTGGCGAGTCTAGAGAACAGAAGGACTTAATGCTTTGAGTATCTGAGGCTATCACAGAGGCTGTTGCCATTCCTTTCCTCACTGTTCCCATTGATATGTACTCATTTTATGTGTTCATGGCCATGTTATACTTATTTATATGCATCTATTTGTACCAGAGGTGAAATTCAGCAGGTTCGGACAGGTTGTGGAAAACCGGTAGCAGAAATTTTAAGTAGTTCAGAGAACCGGCAAATGCCACCTCTGGCTGGCCCCAGAGTGGGGTGGGAATGGAGATTTTGCAGTATCCTTCTCCTGCCACGCCCACCAAGCCACACCCACCAAGCCACACCACGCCCACCAAGCCACGCCCACAGTAGTAAAAAAAAATTGAATTTCCCTCCTGATTTGTACCAACCTTATGTGAAAATGTCCATGTCTACGCTAATACCTGTTACCTTGTACATGTTGACAAATAAATACACAAGTAAATAAAATAAAAATAATTGTCATGGAAATGTGGGTGCAGGAGGAAGGGACTTGGATTTTCTTTTGGGTGGGGAAAACCTGGAAGCTTTCAGATCCGGGTTTTTCCAGATGTGCCAAGATGACGTCTCTCATAAAATGGAACTTTGAGGACCCTCAAGCCTCGGAGTCTTCTTTCTTTTGGGGGTGTCACTTGGAGCCCCGACACAACAATTATTATAACAATGCACGATACAATTGCAAAATGGAATCCCCCCCGAACCTAAACTTGACGAAAAATGGGATTTTCTACAAACAAATTAGCAAACAAATATCTGAAGAATGAATTTTGTTCTAGCTTTGAGGCATGTCTGTAAAATGGCAATAAAATAAATGAGAATTGGTAAGCGGGAGACAATTGGGAGGGAGCAATTCCTAGGATATTCATCAGGCTGATTTTCTTTTAATTATTTTTTGTTTACAATTAGGTTTGAACATGTTGTTTAGCCTTGCAAGTATTAATATAATTTATTCATTTGAGGATTTTTTTTTGGGGGGGGGTGGAATGTAGGTAGCGTTCTAAATCATTTCAATGCTGGGAAGAGGGAAAAACAGGTTCATAAATGGAATAAGATAAAACCTCCTGGAAACTTGGGTTTTTTACCGTTATTAATGGCTACGAGACCCACATAATTACATTTACATAATTCAATCAAAAGGCATCGCTTCATTTTGAAAATATGATCATTTTAAATATGAGTTTCTGAATAATGTAGCATTCCTCGTTAATGCCCTGGAAAAAAGGAAGATAAATATTTATTTCCTTCCTTCGGCCAACAGGCAAACTTCCTGTTCTCTAAACCAACTTCCTCCCCAATTTTTTTCCAGGGGGGGAAGGGAATGGAATCAAAAGGGCTATCAGTTGAGTTTATGGATGACGGCTTGCAAACTTGTTAACTCTTTAAAAATAAGACCAGGCCACCAAGGAAGTAGCTTTTATACATTTGATAAATATATAAAGTACCCTGTCAACATTTGCAGATATATTTTTTCAGCTGTTTCACTTCCCTTCCCTTTCCCCATTCCCTCCCCTCCTTCTCTCTCTCCCTCTCCTTCCTTCCTTCTTTTTCCTTCTCCTTCCTTTCTTTCATCCGTCCCTCCCTCCTTCTATCCTCCTTTCTTTCCTTCTCCTTCCTTCCTTCTTTCCTTCTCCTTCCTTCTTTCTTTCATCCCTCCCTCCCTCCTTTTATCCTTCTTTCTTTCCCTCTCCTTCTTTCCTTCTTCCTTCTTTCTTTCCTCCCTCCCTCCTTTTATACTTTCTTTCCTTCTCCTTCCTTCCTTCTTTTCTTCCCTCCTTTTACCCTTCTTTCTTTCCTTTTCCTTCTTTCCTTCCTTCCTTCCTTCCTCCCTCCCTTCCTAATTCCTTCCTCTCCCTATGCAATTTTCAAACATGACTCCCTTCCCTCCCCTTCCCGTTCACGGAATGTTTGTTCTCAAAGCAGGCTGCTTTATTGCAACCCCTCTCCCATTATTTTTGGCACAATATTCTGATAGTTCATTTTCATAAAAATGCATGGCATTTTTCTCTCCTGTTATTACTTTCTGCTCTTTGTAGGTTTGTCTATTTGCTCTGCCTCTCTCTCTATGTACAATGGAGCCTTTGTCACTTCGCAGAATTAGATTCAGTTCTTCTCTGTGATTCCGTTGATGACTTAGAGACAATAGAGAAGAAAGGAAGGAAGGAAGGAAGGAAGGAAGGAAGGAAGGAAGGAAGGAAGGAAGGAAGGAAGGAAGGAAAGGTGGACAGACGGCAGGAGGGATGGAGGAAAGGAAGGTAGGAAGGACGGGAGGGATGAAGGAGAGAGGAAGGGAAGGAAGGAAGGAAGGAAGGAAGGAAAGGTGGACAGACGGCAGCAGGGATGGAGGAAAGGAAGGTAGGAAGGATGGGAGGGATGAAGGAGAGAGGGAGGGAGGGAAGGAAGGAAGGAAGGAGGGAAGGAAGGATGGAAGTGGAGGGAAAGAGGGAGGGAGGGAAGGAAGGACGGGAGTGATGAGGGAGGGAAGGACAAATGGGAGTGATGGAGGGAGGAAAGGAAGGAAGGATGGGTAGGATGGAGGGAAGGAAGGAAGCGAGGAATGGCGGATGGGAGGGATGAAGGGAGGGAAGGAAGGCAGAAAGAGAGAGGAGGAGGACAGGAGGTTCTGTCTTCCTCTTTCTCTCTCTTACTTTCCATCCATATCTGCCCACAACTGAAATGCCTGTGAAGTCTAAATTGCTCGTGAAAGATGGCAAAAGAAAGGAACGGATGTCAAAAACGATTGTTCTGTCCTAAAGGTTTGGACGGAAGTCTCCCTTATAATGACAGAGCTACCCTACAAAAGTAATTACCTCAACTAGGTTTGTCAGGATTCAAAATCCATATTAATTAACCTCCTTTCCCGAAGTCGGCAATTCTATGCTAATCTGTCACTGGGCAAAGGCATCCCCTAATAAATGCATTCTTTACATCTTCATTGCCTCTTGGTAAAAGGGACGCATCTTCATTTCTGTTCCAACACGTCACGCAGAAGATATCTGACTTGTATTTTGGACTCCTTCAAGTAAACTCCACTAAGGTAAAAGGTAAAGGTTCCCCTTGCACATATGTGCTAATCGTTCCCGACTCTAGGGGGCGGTGCTCATCTCCGTTTCAAAGCCGAAGAGCCAGCGGTGTCCGAAGACGTCTCCGTGGTCATGTGGCCGGCATGACTCAACGCTGAAGGCACACGGAATGCTGTTCCCTTCCCACCAAAGGTGGTTCCTATTTTTCTACTTGCATTTTTAATGCAAGTAGCCGAGGTGGCGCAGTGGTTAGGGTGCAGTACTGCAGGCCACTTCAGCTGACTGTTATCTGCAGTTCAGTGGTTCTAATCTCACCGGCTCAAGGTTGACTCAGCCTTCCATCCTTCCGAGGTGGGTGAAATGAGGACCCAGACTGTGGGGGCAATATGCTGACTCTGTAAACCGCTTAGAGAGGGCTGAAAGCCCTATGAAGCGGTATATAAGTCTAACTGCTATTGCTATTGCTATTAATGTGCTTATGAACTGCTAGATTGGGTGAAGCTGGGACAAGTCACTGGAGCTCACTCCGTTACGCGGCGCTGGGGATTCGATCCGCCGAACTGCCGTCCTTCCTGATCAACAAGCTCAGCGTCTTAGCCACTGAGCCACCGCATCCCTAAACCCTGCTACTCCTTTGATTTTGAACCCTCTGTGGGTCGTCATCGCTTCTTCATGAATTCCTTTACAAGTAAAGAGAAAACTCAACTTCTCTTTCTGGCATTCAAGAGAGGCATCTGGCATCCTTCCTATCTCTTGCTCTGCTTTGCTTGACGGTGACTTCAATGGCCGCTTGAGATGCCACCAAGGAGCCCCGGATGCTTTGAATCTCTGCTTGGGGGTTAATTGGGTTAGCAGGTCTGAAAGAAATGAATGAGGACGTTTTAGATTGAGGGGGTTTTGTGTGTTTTTCTTCTTGCACTGGTAGCCTCCTTTCGATTTGAATACCGATTCCTAAGCTGTTTTTCTCATCCTTTCGCGCCCTGTGACAGGTTTAATCTCATGTGCTGAAAATCTTCTGCTGAAGCTGCTAAGAAAATTCAGACGAGATCGGAGATATGGAACCCAATAATCTAATCTTCATTCAGGTATCCAGGAACCAAACTTCCTTTCCTCCTTCCTTCCTTCCTTCCTTCCTTCCTTCCTTCCTTCCTTCCTTCCTTCCTTCCTTCCTTCCTTCTCTCCATCATTTCCTCTCCCTCCCCTCTTCCTTTCTTCTTTCCTTCCTTCCTTCTCTCCACTCCTTCCTTTCCTCCCTCCCTCCCTCTCCTTTCTTTCTTCTCTCCTTCACTCCCTCCCCCTCCCTCCTGTCCTCCTGTCCTTCCTTCCCTCCCTCCCTCTTTCCCTTCCTCCCTTCCTTCTCTCCATCATTTCCTCTCCCTCCCCTCTTCCTTCCTTTCCTTCCTTCCTTCTTTCCTTCCTTCCTTCTCTCCACTCCTTCCTTTCCGCCCTCCCTCTCCTTTCTTTCTTCTCTCCTTCACTCCCTCCCCCTCCCTCCTGTCCTCCTGTCCTTCCTTCCTTCTCTTCCTCCCACTTTCCCTTCCTCCCTTCCTTCTCTCCATCATTTCCTCTCCCTCCCCTCTTCCTTCCTTTCCTTCCTTCCTTCTTTCCTTCCTTCCTTCTCTCCACTCCTTCCTTTCCGCCCTCCCTCTCCTTTCTTTCTTCTCTCCTTCACTCCCTCCCCCTCCCTCCTGTCCTCCTGTCCTTCCTTCTCTCCCTCCCTCTTTCCTTTCCTCCCTTCCTTCTCTCCATCATTTCCTCTCCCTCCCCTCTTCCTTCCTTTCCTTCTTTCCCTCTTTCCTTCCTTCCTTCCCTCCTCTCCTTCCTTCCTTCCTTCCCCCTCCCTCCCTTCTGCAAGTAGATAAATGAGAAAGTAACAGTGCTCTGTGACATCATGCTGGCTACGTGACCTCAGAAATATATACCTATATATTTGTGTACGCACACACAGACACACACACATTCTTGGACTATATACATACACACATATACATACATTCTTGGGAAAAGCACCTTGGTGCGTTCCTTGTGGGTGTGCATGTGTGTTCCAGGAATGTCCCCTTTCCTCTCCAAATCCCTGCCATTGGCTCCCCATCCATTCCCTTCCTCGCCAGGGGAAAGCGGAGGCCTGCATTGCTCCCATTCTCTCCCACATCCCATTCTCTCCCGCACCTCGATTCACCCACGTAACACCTATCCTCCGCGAGCTGCACTGGCTGCCTGTTGATCTCCGGGTGTGCTTCAAGGTGCTAGTTGTCACCTACAAAGCCCTTCATGGTACAGGACCTGGGTACTTGAGAGACCGCCTACTGCCAATTACCTCCACCAGACCGATACGATCGCATAGATTAGGCCTCCTCCGAATTCCATCAGCCAGCCAGTGTAGACTGGCAACTACCCAGAGGAGAGCCTTCTCGGTGGCTGCTCCGACCCTCTGGAACGAACTCCCCGTGGAGATCCGGACCCTCATCACCCTCCAGACCTTCCGCGCCGCACTTAAAATCTGGCTATCCCGGCTGGCCTGGGGTTAAAGACTCTAACCCCTACCAGAATTGTATGACTGTTGAGTTCTTAAATGATGTAATGTTTTTATGTTGTAAATTGTTTGTCCTTCCCCCCCCCCTTTGAACTGTGAGCCGCCCTGAGTCCCCCCAGGGAAAAGGGCGGCATACAAATAAAGTGAACTGAACTGAACTGAACATCCCTGTTGCTCCAGTCAGGATCATAACAGTCTCGGCTGAAACCTATAATTGGACTTGGCATCAGGTTACACGCGCCGCACAACCATCCTTCCCTCTTGTGAAAGTATTTTTAGGTTATTCATTTATTTCCCCTCCCCTCTCCGCTCATGCGGAATGTACAGGTTGTGCCCACTTGGTGCGCTTGACCGAAGGATGCCGCGCTATCGTTGACAAGGGTGGCGTCTTCCTTTAATTACAACATTAGGAGGCTTTGCAGTTGGCGCACGTCAGGCGGAAAGGTGGAGAGGGAGACCAAGCTCACGTTAGCCGGTGAAGCCTACATCACCAATGCAAAGGCTGCGCGGGAACCTCAGGGAGGTCAGCCGCAGCACCCGCGCATTCGATCACTTAAGTCAAACGGGGTGGCCAAAAGCTCTAATTAGGGAAAGGCAAAAAGAACAAGGGTGGGAAATAAAAGAAGTAAAAAAGGCAGAACATACTAGCTGCGCCCTCTCGGTGCATTTGATACAAACACCCACGTAGGTGGATGGTTATTTGTAGAGAAAAAATATCTCCATGCCAGTTTCATTGATTAAAAAAAAAATCTCTCCTTCTCCTCTGCCTTTCTCCCTTTCTCTCCATTCTCCCTCGCTCTGTTTCTCCCTCTCTCTCCCTCTCTTAATCTCTCTCTCCCTATTCTTCTTCTCCTCTCCCTCTCTCCTTCTTCATCTCTCCCCCTTTCTCTTCCTCTCCTTCCCCCACTCTCTGTTTCTCCCTCTCTCTTAATTTCTGTCTCCCCATCTCTCTTCCTCTCCTTCTCCCCCTCTCCTTCTTCACCTCTCTCTCCCTCTCTCTGTTTCTCCCTCTCACTCTCTTAATCTCTCTCTCTCCTCCTCTCCCTCTCTCCTTCTTTCCCTCTCTCCCTTTCTCGCCCCACTCTCTCCTTCTCCCTCTCTCTGCTTCTCCCTCCCTCTCCCTCTCTTAATCTCTCTCTCCCTATCCTTCTTCTCCTCTCCCTCTCTCCTTCTTCATCTCTCCCCCTTTCTCTTCCTCTCCTTCCCCCACTCTCTGTTTCTCCCTCTCTCTTAATTTCTGTCTCCCCATCTCTCTTCCTCTCCTTCTCCCCCTCTCCTTCTTCACTTCTCTCCCTTTCTCCCCCCACTCTCTCCTTCTCCCTCTCTCTGTTTCTCCCTCCCTCTCTTTGTTTCCCTCCCTCTCTCTTTCTCTTTCTTATTTTCATTCTGTTTCTATTTTTTTTAAAAAAAACCCTTAATGCTTTTCAGTATCTGAGGCCATCACAGCGGCTGTTACCATCTGGAATATCATCCTCATAACTTTCCACCTCATTGATTCCCCAGTTATTTTCAGACCCATCCCTTCATCAATCCCTATAGATCTTTCTCACCACCCCCCTTTTCTTATTTGTTCCTTGGCATTGTCAGCCCATTATATGATCCCACTGAATCCTTATTTCGAGCCCACAGTCCAGCAAAATGAAACTGATAGGGGTGCAGGTGTGTCTTTTCATGACATTAAGCTCATGACATTGAAGGTTTGCTTTAAACACAAGTTGATTGGCTGCCCATATTTCTCTTGCCTGGCATTTAAATTCGCTCTTCAGAAAGACTCCAACCTCCTATGTATTCACCAACAGTATTAGCTGATTTTATTATTCATTAAATGTATCTATTTATTAAACTTATATGCTACCCGTCTGACTGTCTGGGTGGCTTCCAACATGATAAAAGAATAATATAAATGGTATAAACTGTTAAGGCATTAAAACAATTAAATATTAAAATTTAAAACATTAGCGTTCACACTGCCCCCCCCCCAAAAAAAAACCCTAATAAAAAGAGAGCAACATATAAACTGGGTGGAAGTTTTTTTCTAATCATCTGTCTCCAGAATTTTGCAATTCCCCTTGACAAAATTCTAGTGCATCAGCCTAATTAACTGTTCGTATTATCGTTCCCTATAAAATGCTTCTTGTGCTGAGAGTAACAGCGGTATTTTAGGACACAACCTAGATTTTTATTTATTCCATTCTCTAAGAATGTCCCAGCTGACAGAAGGATTTCTGAAATCTGCATGAACCTGAGCTTTATCGTAACACACCCAAATCTCAAATCAAGCCCTTCCGATTCTAATGGCCTTCTATTTCTCTAGGAAAATCCACTCTTTCATCCAAGCTAAACAGCAGGCAGCCAAGTATCATTTTAAATGTGACAGATCCAATCCTCCTGCATCTTCTAACACCTTATGTTTAACTCAGGTACTTTCCCCCCTGCCACACAAAATGTTGTTTTTGTTTCAAAGGGATTTTAGAATACCAAATTTCTTCGCAGAAACTCGGTTTCCTATCAAAGATTAACAAATGCAGGCTGAACGTTGGTGAAACTCCAGTGAAGAATTTGTCAAGGATAAAAAAAAATGTCAGCCAACAAATCCCATTTGATTTGCTTAAAGAAATCCTGGAAAATCCAAGGCCACTGATTTATAACTAGAGGCAAGAATGAAAACTAGGTCTCTGTTCTGACCCCCCTCATCCCACACCAAAACACTCCAAGCCAAAGATACTTTACGGAATTTATTCACAGACAGATAGGTCCTTGGCAGCAATCCAGTACAGATAAGCCGGGGCAGCAATCCAGCCTGCCAAGCTCACAATACTGTTCATCCAACATTAGTTAATGCGTTGACTTCTGCAAAAGGGGCGTGTGCACAAGCATTCCTTTTATAGTCTGGAGAGGAGCCTAATGACCACCAGCTGAGTGCAGTTACCTCCTGTAACTGCCTAATTGTTCCTTACGCCTATTAGCTCTCCGGTGCCGGGCATCCAGGAACAATTCACTGCTGACGTCCGGATCACTCTCCCTTGTCTCCTCCCCACTGGTCCAAGGCTCAGGCGCCTCCTGGTGGCCAACCAGCCTCTCTGCGCCCTGCTCCGAGTCAGAACCCTGTCCAGGGTCCTCCACATCCTCCAGAGCCGACTCATAGGGCCCCTCGCTGTCGGAGTCTGGTGGCAGCTCCAACGGCTCCTGCTGGGCCACAAGAGTCTCCTTTAGCAAGTTTAAGGCAAATTGGTTGACGTCAACTGGAAGGAATGAATCAGTGGGACTATTTCACTTCATCTAGAAAACCATGGTTTATTACCTCTAAGAATTAAATCTGTGTAATGGTAAGACCTTAGGAAGAGATGCTGCCAAGGGAACAGTTAGATAAGAGAAGGCATAGACCACAGTTGGATAGTGGGCAGATTAAGAGATTCAAAAGGAACCCTCCCTAGTATCTTGGTGTTCTGCCCGAGGCTTCCCAAGAGTATGAAGCAAACTCCTGGTCCCGACAAAAACCCCTTTTATTAATTGACTGTGAATTCTGCTCATTCACACCCAGCAAAGTCTTTCAAGGGAGGTTTTACAGTCACAGACCTTATCCGGCTTGGAGAGCTGCCAGGTGGATATCTACAAAACTTGGCAAGGAGTCTCGGAGAGTCACGAATCAATGAAGCAAACTAATTGTTTCCTGCAAACTCCACTCCCCTTTCGCTCCTCTCTTATTTCCTCTGGGAGGGGTAATTCATCATCCCCCTGTAGCCTTACTCCCAAGTCACACCCTGTTCTTTAGCTGTTCCCTTCGTCTGGCAACTCTGTGCATGCGCACACTGGGAACAGGCTCCAGCTGTTCTTCTGCCTCACTGATGTCCGACTCCGAAGGCAGCTGATAACTGTCAGACGGTTCTGGCCCCCTCTCTGCCTCTGACACAGAGCCCTCCTCAGAGCCTTCCCCAGACTCCAGGACTGGCCCATCTTCCTCCCCAACCTCCTCACTGTCTGAATCTCCTGTCAGCTCTATTGGCTGCTGATGGGCCACAACACTTGGACTGTAAAGGAGACAATATGAAATTTGTACTTGGAAACTTGCAAGGTTCTACTAATGTAAAGGTAAAAGAATCCCTGCGGATTTTACTCCACTAGTCATTGTTAACTCTCCAGGAGACAATGTTCATTTTCGTTTCAAGATTATTGAGTCAGCACTGTCCGAAGACATTTCCATGGTCATGTGGCCAGCACAACATCTGGGAGTGTTGTGATCTTCCCATTGAAGTGGTACCTATTTATCTACTTGAATTTGCATGTTTTCAAATTGCTAGGTTGGCAGGAGCTGAGGCGAGAATGGGAGCTCACCCTATTACATAGCGCTTGGGTCTCAAACCTGGGCTGCCCGCTTTCCAGCCAACAAGCCCAGCATATTTAACCCACTGAGCCACCGTGCTTCCCCTCTACTAATGTAACTTTACAATAAAGTATAACTAGTTCACCTGGTTGAATTTCTTATATCGTCTACCTGGTAAGATTGACTTGAGTTAGAAGCAAAAAAAAAAATCAATAAATGGTCTTGAAGCACTTGGACAATTAATTCTGAGAAATCTCTTTTGCAATGGAGAAAAACTCTTGTGAAACCAAAAACATCTTCCCTTAGTCTCGATTTCTTCCTTCCTTCCCCTTTTAATTGAATTTTAAGACAATAATTAAGAAATTTGAACAGCAATTTGGGATACAGTAGCAATCCAGAAGAGAGGACCGTGGATTGAAGGAGTCTCAAATTAATCGAGCTGTGTTTGCTGAGTTTACATTTTGAGTTATCTTGAAGTAAAAGTAAAGGTTCCCCACACACATATCTGCTAGTCATTCCCGACTCTAGGGGGCGGTGCTCATCTCCGTTTCAAAGCCGAAGAGCCAGTGCTGTCCAAAGACGTCTCTGTGCTCATGTGGCCGGCATGACTCAACGCCAAAGGCGCACGGAACGTTGTTACCTTCCCACCAAAGGTGGTTCCTATTTTTCTACTTGCATTTTTTACGTGCTTTCGAGTTGCTCAGTTGGCAGAAGGTGGGACAAGTCACGGGAGCTCACTCCGTTACGTGGCGCTAGGGATTCGAACTGCTGAACTGCTGACCTTTCTGATCGCCAAGCTCAGCATCTTAGCCACTGAGCCACCACATCCCTTATTATAGTTAATTATAACCACCTAACCCTAACCCACCCAAGCATCCAATCTCTGTTTCCCACCTGCCATTGCGTGCACCAACTTCCATCACCCCTTCTCTTCAAAAGAACAGAAGCCAGTTAAAATAGCCACAAGTAACAAAAGAGGCTTCATCAACAGCACAAAAGCAATGAAGTTTGGGATGAAGATTCAATGGGATTGTTACAATGCCTTATGGTCTGTTTATTCCCTTCTAGGCAATTTAACATGAAACACGCACACCCTCTCTGTCATAACTTTACACAATGGCTCTTTCAGAACTATTGTCTTTTGTCACGTCAAGGGGTCTTTTTAAACCCGCCTTTAATCTCTATATTTGTAGCTGTCAAGATCAACATGGCCACTATCTGTATTCCCCCCCCCCTGAAATGTTTGCTAATAAAGTGACATTACTACTCTATCTTTCACCAACCAACAAAAGATGGTTTCTAAAAGCCAAAAGAGAATGAATAGGCTCTAAAGATGGGTAGGTTTCTTCCAAATCTGCATTTTTTGCTTTATCAAATTTCTCATGTATAAGTTTTTTTTTTTGCTTGCTTGCTTTGGATGTAATTTTATCCCCTTACTTGTCGTATCTTTACTTTCCCCTGCAGTCAATGGAATAGAATAACAGAGTTGGAAGGGACCTTGGAGATCACCTAGTCCAACCCCCTGCTTAGGCAGGAAGCCCTATACCATTTCAGGCAAATGATTACCCAACATCTTCCAAGACTCCCAGTGTTGGAGCATTCAGAACTTCTGGAGGCAAGTTGTTCCACTGATGAATTGTTCTCCCAAGGTGGTGCAGTGGTTAAATGCAGCATTGCAGGCTACTTCAGCTGACTGCAGTTCTGCAGTTCGGCTGTTCAAATCTCACCGGCTCAGGGTTGACTCAGCCTTCCATCCTTCCGAGGTGGGTAAAATGAGGACCCGGATTGTTGTTGGGGGCGATATGCTGACTCTGTAAACCGCTTAGAGAGGGCTGAAAGCCCTATGAAGCGGTATATAAGTCTAACTGCTATTGCTAACTGCTATTGCTATTCTCAATGTCAGGAAATTCCTCCTCGGTTCTAGGTTGCTTCTCTCCTTGATTAGTTTCCACCCATTGCTTTTTGTCCTGCCCTCAGATGCTTTGGAGAAGAGCTTGGCTCCCTCTTCTTTGTGGCAACCCCTGAGATATTGGAAGACTGCTATCATGTCTCCCCTGGTCCTTCTTTTCATCAAACTAGACATGCTTAATGCAAAATGTCAGTTGGAGAAATCACACAGTTTGTAAGCCTGACTGGATCTTCATTTGGTGAAGTTGTGCAAAAGAGTAACATTAGAAATATTTGCATTTCATAATGCAGATAAAATGAATTGTGTCATTAACATTTTTCATTGTGTGGATAAAAATTTTTAAAACACGCATTGAAGGGAGTTTAGGACAGTCTTGAGAAAGAAAGAACAGCTTAATGTAAGCTTTATCCTCACAGCACGAATAGCATCTCAGCTGACCCCTTCTGATGTAGCACATGGCAAGGGATGTTGAAGTCTGCCAGGTTAGGATCGTGTTTTAATCTTCCCACCACTTTTGGGAAAGGCCATTTTCCATCCCATTTCCTATATTTTCATTTTCCTCCAAAAGAGAGAGAGAGAGAGAAAGAAATCAGGAGTCTTGGGTTCACACAAAGGGTTTGAGGGTCAAGTACACCAGCTACCCACTGTTAGCCTAACTGTACCCTACGTGTCGATCAGAAAGGTCGGCAGTTTGACAGTTCGAATCCCTAGCGCTGCATAATGGAGTGAGCTCTGCCAAACTAGGAGTTGAAAAGCACGTAGAAAATGCAAGTAGAAAAATAGGAACCACCTTTGGTGGGAAGGTAACAGTGTCCTGTGCGCCTTCGGCATTGAGTCACACCAGCCACATGACCACAGAGACGTCTTCGGACAGCGCTTTGAAATGAAGATGAGCACCACCCTCTAGAGTTGGGAACAGCTAGCACATATGTGCGAGGCGAACCTTTACCTTTACCTTAACCTACGTGTCGCTTTGAGATGGCGATTGAAACCTGCCGACATAGACGCAGAGTGTCTAGAGATGTCCATTTTTTTTTCAGGACCTCTCTAGGACTTTGCCTTGATCAGAGAAGACAGAAGGAATTTCTCCTCTGGTTTGTAGTTCACGTAGGGAAGGATTTAGTTGACTTCTTGCAATTAATTTAACTTCTGGATCGTTTGTGAACCTATCTCTTTGAGTGGTTCAACTGAGCCATTTTTGGAGTGTGCATTATCCACTTTACTCCACTTCATTGGGCCATTCTGGGAACAAAGCCACAATTTTCAGAATCACAATAATGCATAGACGCCTGCTGTTTCCTAAATGTGGTATTCACCGTAAAATAAGCATAGTCCAATGCTATGTAATGATATATAGATATACATATTCTTTCTGGGCGAGCAGGAGAATGAAAACTGCTAAACACTTCTCTGATTGTAATTGCCATATTGCTTCTCCAAGACACTTGACCAGCTGTTCAGGCTGATGATACCGTTATCATAAATTTAGAAAAAAGATACGCCTTGAATAGATTCAGAAGCCCATGGACCTTATGATAGACTTTGAACCTTTTGGGTGCCAGGGACAGTTCAGATTAGCAGAGTTGGAAGGGACCTTGTGGGTCATCTAGTCCAACCTGCTACCCAAGCAGGACACCCTCCACCATTTCTGATGGATGGCAGTCCAGTCTCTTCTTGAAAGCTTCCAATGATGAAGCTCCCATAACTTCTGAAGGCAACTTCTGTTCCTTTGGTTGATGGTTCTCACGGTCAGAAAGTTCCTCCTTATTTCTAGGTTGAATCCCTCCTGGATCAGTTTCCATCCATTGTTCCTTGTCTGGCCTTCAAGGGCTTTGAAAAATAGCTTGATTGCCTCATCTCTGGGGCAGCCCCTCAAATATTGGAAGATTGCTTTCATGTCTCCCAAGGTCCTTCTCTTCACTAGACTAGCCAGGTCCAGTTCTTGCAACCATTCATCTTATGTTTGAACCTCCAGTCCCATCATCATCTTGGTTGCTGTTCTCTGCTCTCTGTTTCTAGAGTCTCAACATCTTCTTTATAGTGCGGTGACCAAAACTGGGTGCAGGATTCTAGGTGTGGCCTTACTAAGGCTTTATGGAGTGGTATTGGTCTCTCACTTGATCTTGATTGTATCCCTCTGTTGATGCAGTTTAGGATTGCATTGGCTTTTTTGGCTGCCGCTGCACACAGTTGGCTCCTATTTAGCTGGTCGTCCACTAAGACTCCAAGATGCCTCTCACAGCTCTATTATTTATTTATTTTTCCTTTTTTTTATTATATTCAAAAGTTTTATTTCTTTTAAAACAAACATTTCATCATTCCTCAATCAGTAAGACATCAAAGTACAATTTTTTGTATGTCAAAATAATTCTAGTTTACCACCAAATTCTTGTCTAGCATAATGCATACCCCTCCCTCCCTCCCCCTCCCCCCCAACCCACTCCTCCCCCCCCCCGACTTCCCAGAACCTGTACATGGTATGGATTTTTAACAAACACAGTCTAAAATCTGTTGAAAAAAAGAAATAAAGAAATTAATGACATTCTACATTGACCTTAGCTTCTTCTTGCTGAGCTAACTTTAAACAATTTAAATCATTTCTGATCTTAAGCATAGGCTAACTGGAATTTCTTGGTCCCGTATTTATTTTGTATATAGTCAATCCATTTTTTCCAGTCTCGTTTATATCTCTCACTTGAGTGATCTTTAAGATATGCCGATATTTTAGTCATCTCGGCTAAATTTGTAACTTTCAATGTCCATTCTTGAGTTGTAGGCAAATCTTCCTTCTTCCAGTATTGCGCCACCAACAGTCTTGCTGCCGTTATTAAGTGCAGAATCAAGTTAGTCTCTTACCACTGTAAAGTCAGTACTTATACCTAGTAAGAATAACTGAGGAGTAAACTTTATCCTTCTTTTAAAGATATTTTGCATAATCCACCAATCCTCCCAGCTCTATTAAGCCTGGTTCCACCCAGTTTATTTGTGTCCTTTGGGTTTTTCTTGCCTAAGTGTAAGACTTTACTTTTCTCTACACTAAATTTCCTTTTGTTAGTTTTATGGAAGGCAGTTTTTTCCCCACAGACTCAGGATTCTGCACATGTACAGATAGGGCTTCCCTTGCTTATGTGGCAGGGGTGAAATGCTACCAGTTCAGATTGGTTCACCAGAACCAGTAGTAAAAAAAATAAATGCTACCAGTTTGGGCGAATCGCTTTTTCTTTTCTTTTTAATTAAAAATTTAAAAAAAGCTTTTACAATTATTTACCTCCCCCCCCACCCTCTCCACCCAAGCCCATCTCCTCCCCCCCAAATCTCCCCCTGCCCGACTTCCCAGAGAAATACAGGGTATAAATTTTTAACAATCATATTCTAAAATAAACTGAAATAAACTTGGCTTCTCCTTTCATTTGTGCTTTAACTCCTCTTTTGTTAAACTAACTATAAACAAATCATATCATTCCTTTCTCTTTCAGTCATAAGCTGTCTGGAATTTCTTGGTCCCATATTTATTTTGAGTATAGTCAATCCAACTTCTCCACTCCAGTCTATATCTCTCATTTGAGTGGTCCTTGAGATATGCTGATATTTTAGCCATCTCTGCTAAGTTTGTTGCTTTTAATGTTCCATCCTTGAATAGTAGGCAAATCTTCCTTCTTCCAGTATTGCGCCACCAACAGTCTTGCTGCTGTTATTAGATTCAAAATCAATTTAGTCTCTATAACAGTACAATCAGTAGTTATGCCTAACAAGAATAACTGAAGGGTGCAGCATACAAATCCATTAAAATTGGAAATGGAAATGGAAATTTCTTTTAAATGCATACAAATTTGCTACTGTTAATAAATATGCTAGTTTGAGAAAAAAAAAGAATAACTGCAGGGTAATAACTGTGAATCGCTTTTTCTGACGATGAGCTGTGACACACGATTTATATTAGCTGGAAAGCAGGATTTTCTCTTCCTATATAGTATAAATTGTGTGGCACAGCGGATTCCCACCTCGCTGTTCTACTTACCTTCGCAGGTGAGGTCAGTAGCAGGCTCCACCCACCCACCTGGACTTCATCACGTCCAATTTTGATGCAAGGAGGTGCTTACATTGGTGAATGGGTAGCAAAGGTTAGTAGATTTCACCCCTGTTGTGCAGCCCTGTTATGTGATGCCGATCTACAGCCCAGGGATTTGGGGGGTGGGGGACTCCCCTACTTTAAATAGGAAGGTTTTCTGCAGTTTGGAAAAATAAAAGAGATTCTCAGCTTTTGTTTTCCCAATGAATCTTTCTGCCCTTTTTCTAATTCAACAACTTTTCTGCTTAATTCACATTGAGCGATATTTGCCGCAATCACATCTCGCCTTTGTGGTATTCATTAGTGTGCGAGTTAATTCCAAGTCAAGTGCCACCTCCAATTCCTTGTATTTAGAAAATCTGTTAAGAATAATCAGATTAATTAAAAGCCAACGAAGCCTCTGGGAACTCGAGTGGATGTCAATCCCTTCTCTCCCCCCTCCCCCCCCCCCCACTCACCAACCCCCACTGCTTACAAAGTCTCTGCAACAAGATACGGACTCGGAGTTGTTTGCTAGCAGTTCTTATTCCTGCCAATTGTTGTAGCCAAAAACCAGCTTGCCTAAAGCAACCAAATCACTTTGAAGATACAACATCAGTTTATTAGGCAGGCAACCAAAAAAAGCCGGGTACATCAGGCTCCCAGCAAAAAATAAAAATAAAAACCAGCTTCTTACTGAGCAGCCCAGAGCAAAAACAGAACTGGAGCTTGTACAATTTTGGCCTACTACATTGCGAAGACAAAGGAAGAGGCATATTCTCAACTCAGGCTGCAGCATCTCCTTGGAATGTTTGTTGATAAACTCGGATTGCAGATTAACAGAATTGGAAGAATCAAGTTTAATGAAAAGAAGGACCAGGGGAGACATGATAGCAGTCTTCCAATATCTCAGGGGTTGCCACAAAGAAGAGGGAGGTCAATCTATTCTCCAAAACACCTGATGGCAGGAAAAACTTTGCAAAGCCTTGGTAAGGCCACACTTGGAATCCTGCATCCAGTTTTGGTCGCCATGATGTAAAAAAGTTGTCGAGACTTTGGAAAGAGTGCAGAGAAGAGCAAGAATGAGGATTAGGGGACTCGAGCATAAAACATGAAGAACGATTGTAGGAACTGGATTTGTCTAGTTTGATGAAAAGAAGGACCAGGGGAGACATGATAGCAGTCTTCCAATCTCTCAGGGGCTTCCCCAAAGAAGAGGGAGTCAAACTATTCTCCAAACCACCTGAAGGCAGGACAAGAATGAGTAGAAACTCATCAAGGAGAGAAGCAACTTGGAACTAAGGAGGAATTTCCTGACAGAACAATTAATCTGTGGAACAACTTGCCTCCAGAAGTTGCAAATGCTCCAACACTGGAGGTTTTTAAGAAGAGGTTGGATAACCATTTGTCTGAAGTGGTGTAGGGTTTCCTGCCTAAGCAGGGGGTTGGGCTAGAAGACCTCCAAGGTCCCTCCCAACTCTGTTATTCTATAAATATGTTAAAAACAATTATAGAATTACAAATTTAATGAACAATTGTATAAGAGTTAAGAAGAATCCATTTCCTTTTTAAAATAGTGTCTATGTGATTACACTCCTTCTGATGAGAAGCAATTCAGAAACAGATGAGATACACTTCAATGTCATAACTTTAGAGGGGGATTTTTTCCCCCCTTTCTCTGTTTTTGTTCATATTCTGGCCTTGTTCTCGCCAAAGCACACCACAATACGATCCACATTCTCTTTGTGGAGAAGAACAAAGGTGTGCAGAGTTATACAAAAACCCAAGATGCCAGCATAATTTACTTGCAATTGTTGTTATTGTGGTTGTAGTTGATGAGGTTTTTTTATAGGCTGCCGAGGTCTTTGTTACCTAGTAACTAAAATTATCATCCATAGTTATCTTCGAGAGATGCAATGGAAGAGTCCCTGAACTCAACCCCAATCATGCCACAAATATTAACCACGTGTGCACATATTTCATCAGTGGTTCCTCTTTGCAACCATACATTGTGGGGTTTTTTTTGGGGGGGGAGGGTTTCCTTACAGGAAAGATCTTATTCACCTGCGAGAAGGATGAGAATGATCAATGATTTATTTCCTAAATGATTTGACAAGATCTAATCGAACAAGGGTGTTAGGGTGGCGATATATATCTGCCATGATGCCAGGGCCGTTTGTTGATTTCTTATTAGAGTCAAAAGTGTGATTCACATATTATGAGCCACAGTGGCACAGTGGTTAGAGTGCAGCACTGCAGGCTGATTGTCTGCAGTTGGGCAGTTCGAATCTCACCAGGCTCAAGGGTGGGTTCAGCCTTCCACCTTTCCGAGGTGGGTAAAATGAGGACCCAGATTGTTGGGGGGAAAGATGCTGACTTTGTAAAATGATTAGATATGTCTGTAAAGCACTGTGAAGTGGTATATAAGTGTAAAGGCTGTTTCTATGCGCCATGAAGTCAGTGTCAGGTCTTAGCAACTATCGAGAGATTTACTCCTTAACAACCAATTCCTAACCTTTATCAAGCCTTCTAATCATGCATCCATTGCCACTGTGACTGAGTCTATCCATGTTGCTGCTGTCATATATGTACTGTATGCATGTGTTTGTTTGTTTGTTTATTCATTCATCCATTCATTCATCCATTTATTTATTTGTCTATCCATTTATTTATTCATTTAATCATTTATTTACTTACCCTGCCTTTTTTTTATTTTTACAAGTTACTCAAAATAGCAAACACATCCAACACTTCATTGTCGAAAGTATAAACCTGGAAGAGTGACCGTTACAGCCATAATAATAATAATAAAAAAAAAACAGATCAAGAAATAAAAATAATTCGCCTTTATCAGAATCAAGAAACATAGTATAAAACATATATTTTTAAAAAAATTCTGAAGGAAGTTCATCCCACATTTTTCTCATTCTGGGTTGAGTTAAAAAAAAAACACTCGTTCATTTCCTCTTAGAACCGTGATGACCTTTCTGTGTTTTATCCTTATTTTGTCAGCGCTCAGTTTAAATAATAAAAGTGGAAGGTTTAAAGGTGGTGGTGGTGGTGGTGATGGAGGAGGAGGAGGAGGAGGAGGAGGAAAAGAAGAAGAAGGAAAGATGAAATGAGATGAGGAGGAGGAGGAGGAAAAGGAGGTAAGGGGGAGGAAGAGAAGAGTGAAAAGTAGGGGAGGAGAGGAGAGGAGGAGGAGGGGAGGAGGAAGGGAGAGGATGAAATGGAAGAGGAGAGGAGAGAGAAGAGGAGGAGGAGACGTTGAAGAGGAGAAGCAAAGGAGAAGGAGGAAGAGGAAGATAAGAGGAGATGAGGAGGAGAACAGGGGAAGGAAGAAGAAAACCACGAAATCCCCTCCATCCCTTCTGCATTCTGATCCTGCACTCCGAACAAACAGATCCTGGGGATGGTGAGGTGAAGGGCCGGCCAGAGGAGCCTCTCCATTCAAAAGTTCAGACGTAATTGCAAGCGGGAGGATTCCTTGACGAAAACCCTGCCGGCTGGCGGGATGCTCTTGTCTGCATTGGGAAGATAAGCCTGCCAATCTCTAGGACAGGGAAGACAATTTAGCAGTCCTGGGGAACGGATCTTTCATATCTGCGCCGCCGTCTCCGCAGCAGCCACAGCAGCAGGAATCCCAGATGGAAATGCTTTCACGGAGCTGGGTTTTCATTTCTGCTTGTTTGTTGTTGGTGGGAGGAAAAACAACAGGAGCAGCAGGCCACTAAAAGCATTAACCGTTCCCATGATATCTTTCATTCAAGAGTTTCTTGGTTTGCATCACTTTGGTGAGGGCAAAAATGCCGTCATCCATTTTAAGCCTTTCCAAACTCCTCTGGAATAATTCTCCAGTCAACAGCATGAGACTTGACACCAAAAGCCCCATAAACACACCCACAACATGCAAACTCTCCCTGTTTTGATTTCTGAAGGGAGAAAGATTCTCTATCTTTTCATTCCAGCTACAGGGAAAGGAATTGCAAGTCATATTAGCAACCCATGGCGGCATTCCTTCCTGGGGATGCTTGCTTTATTTATTTATTTGTGTGTGTGTGTGTGTGTGTGTGTGTGTGTATCTAGTCCATCCCTCAGCCAAGCAGGAGACCCTACACCCTTTCTGACCGATGGCAGTCCAGTCTTTTCTTGAAAGCCTCCAGTGATGGAGCTCCCATGGCTTCTGAAGGCAACTTCTGTTGATTGTTCTCACTGCCAGAAAGTTCCTCCTCATTTCCAGGTTGAATCTCTCCTTGGTCAGTTTCCATCCATTATTCCTTGTCTGGCCTTCAAGAACTTTGGAGAATAGCCTGGCCCCCTCCTCTCTGTGGCAGCTCCTCAAGTATTAGAACACTGCTATCCTGTTTCCTCTGGTCCTTCTCTTCACTAGGCTAGCCACGCCTAGTTCCTGTAACCGTTCATCATATATATGTTGTACCCTCCAGTCCTCTCATCTTCTTGTTGCTCTTCTCTGCACTCTTTCCAAAGTTTCAACATAGCTTTTATAGTGAGGTGACCAAAACTGGATGCAGGATTCTAGGTGTGGCCTTACTAAGGCTTTATGGAGTGGTATTAGTACCTCACTTGCTCTTGATTTTATCCCTCTGTTAATGCAATTTAGATGGTGTTGGCTTTTTTGGTTGCTGCCACACATTGGTGGCTCATATTTAATTGGTTGTCTGCTATATATGGACACAGACAAGCACACACCACTTTTTATATTTTTATAGACCCCCCTCAAGGTGGTGAATATATCTAATATTCCTTCCTCCTCCTATTTTCCCCAGAACAATCCTGTGAAATGGATTGGGCTGAAAGAGAGCAACTGGTTCTAAGTCACCCAGCCGGCTTTCATGGTTTAGGCAGGACTACAATTCACTGTCTCCTGCTCAGAGCTGAAGCCACTTCTTGGATGAGAAGTGAAACGTCTTCAGAGAAAAACCAGAAAGTCCAAATGCCTCTTGAAAAAAGCACCTTTGGGATAACTATGAGCTGGATGATTGAGAATCTCCATATTTATGCTGCCCCAGCAATATATAGCTAGCGTAAGAATTAAGAACTTTTAAGAAACTACCTCATGGGAAATGCATGCAGAGAATGCCTTATGGGAAATGTAGTTCCATGACATGTGATCACATCTCTGTTTAGGATTGGCCACCGGGGCATCTTGCCCACATGCAAAGTTTATAGCCGGGTAGTTCAACTGCTTTTGTGAACCGGAATAGTAGCTTTCTACATCTCCACTCAGCATGGGGATAAAATCATCATCTTTTTACACTACGTGATGGGACACATCATGGCTTCTCTTTGCTTCCATCTTTCTAAGTCTTAGAAACTACTCCAGAGATCTGACTCTTTGCATAACATATCCAAAGTTGGATATTTTGAGCCTGGTCATAATTTGAGCCTCAAGTAAGAACTCTGAGTTCATTTGTTTGATGATCCCTGGGGTTGTGTGTTCTTGTCTGTCGATATTCTCAGAAGTTTCCCCAACCCAAAAGTTCAAAGGCATCCATATTCCTCCTATCCTGATTCTTAACACCCACACACGCTCTATTTCATGTATTTTAAATGATTGGCCTTGGACTGTAAACAAACTTCAAACAGATCTAATCTTAAACAACTGTGCTTCCTTCATGCAATAAGATTTTCTCTCTTTTTACTCCCAACTACAGCTCACCAACCGACATCTCTGAAATCGGGAGGGTTAAAGATATATAATAAAGAGGAAAAGTAGTTTTGCCAACGAGAGCAACCTTTGGACTGCAAAACACATCCCTGGATTGCAATCTTTGACTGAGCAGTGATGTTAATGGATCATGAAAGCCTACAATACTATATTGCCCAATGGTATGAAAACTGAAAATCAAACAAAAAATATGTGTGGAGTTGAGAATTCCAGCACCACAGAGAGCACAAATTCACTTTAATCAGCGTTTATTCACACTGTGGACCTGTTTCTACAATAAGCTTAACTTGGTAAATGGAAGGGTAAGTGCATTATGGGAAAAAGCAAAATGCGGGTCAACTGACCCAGTCATTTAACCCATTCAGCAACAAATACCCTGAGTCGCAAACGGGACTCCATTAACTTTACTGGTCCGTTGAATTGGCACAACCTGAACGTGTTCATTTGCCTAATCCTCCAAGAAAAAGAGTTCCAAGTAAAGAGTGGTTGAATGACCCACCTCCCATGGCTTTCCTTTACAATGTTCATTGCAGAAGTCTAACACCACCAAACATGCCCCCTAACTATGGACTGGCTGCGATATTTGACCAACAGGACAGAATCCAAAAGTGCTATGAAATCTTGACCGTATTTTGTTTATACAAGAATTTGGGGATTATAGTTATTTCCAGAATACTTTGAGTGGAAATGCTTTCTCCATTTTTAATGTTAACTGAGAACTGAAAACATACAAGATACATATCAATGGATAAATAGACAATGTAAAAGATCAATAAGCATTTCAAAAAATAGAAGTATCTGTTCTGACCCCCCTCGTCCCACACCAACACACTCCGAACCAAAGATAAGTTACGGCATTTAATTAACAGATGGACAGGTCCTTGGCAGCAAACCGGCACAGACAAGCTTAGGCAGCAATCCAGCACAGATAAGCCTTGGCAGCAATCCAGCCTGCCAAGCTCACCATAATGTTCTCCAACATTAGTTCCTGCGTTGACTTCTGCAAAAGGGGCATGTGCACAAGCAATCCTTTTATAGTCTGGAGAGGAACCTAATGACCACCAGCTGAGTGCAATCACCTCCTGTAATTGCGTAATTGTTCCTGATGCCTATTAGCTCTTCGATGGCGTGCATTCAGGAACAACTCACTACTAGCGTACGGATCACTCTCCCTTGTCTCCTCCCCACTGGTCCAAGGCTCAGGCGCCTCCTGGCGGCCAACCAGCCTCTCTGCGCCCTGCTCGGAGTCGGAACCCTGTCCAGGGTCTTCCACATCCTCCAGAGCCGACTCATAGGGCCCCTTGCTGTCGGAATCTGGTGGCAGCTCCAATGGCTCCTGCTGGGCCACAACAAGTATCCATAGCTAATCTACAGCCACACAAGATCTATTCATAAATTGCTAATAAAAGCAATTTTCCTAGCCACTGAATAGTTTGGGCCATACATTTATCTTATAAATGTTGAAGAGTACCTTTTAGCTATTAGTGAGGTAGAAAACATTCACTTTCTTCATCCAGATGTCAATTTCCAGGCAATAGGTACATAGTTCAGAAGAACATGAGCGCCTGAAGATTAAATCTCATCTCAAAGCTGAGTTATTACTTGTAATAATGTATTCCACAAATGGAACAATTATAAAACACTATGCAAACATATGTTTAAAGGAAGCATTAATTTCATTATGTCTCCAGCAACGAGACAATTTATTCAAATGTCTATGTAAATGCAATGGAGGTCAATTAAGTCTGAATTTTTCTGTTTTGTTTTGTTTTGTTTTGGTGTTAAATAATCTGTAATTCCAACTTGGTTTATGATAGTAAAACACTCCGTGGGAACCAGTGGTGTGATTCAAATTTTTTTTTACTACCGGTTCTGTGGACGTGGCTTGGTGGGCGTGGCAGGGGAAGGTTACTGCAAAATCCACCTTCCCTCCATACCACACTAATCTGCTTTCCAGCTCCGTTCTCCTGTTCAGGGCAAAAAAAGAAGTTCAGATGGGAGGCTGGGAGACAGCGTGGGTGGGGCCAGCCTATTTGCTGGTTCTCCGAACTACTCAAAATTTCCACTACCGGTTCTCCAGAACCTATCAGAATTGGCCGAATACCACCTTTGGTGGAAACTACCTTCCTCCATTTTGATTGTAGGATTATGGGCGTTGAAATCCAATCTATTTGGGGCATTCAGAAGACCTGGCCCTTACATTTCCAACCATTTTTGATGCCATTGCGTAGAAATGATAATGAGAAGGTTCTCTATCCCATTTTTTCTCCCATTCATTTTTTTATCCAGTTCCCAGAGATTGCAGTTTTCTTAGGAAGGTTTTTCAGAAGTGGTTTCCCTTGCCTTCTTCTTAGGGCTAAGAGAAAGTGACTTACTCAAGATGGCCCACCAGGTGTTAAAGGTGGTATGTCTACATTATATGCAGCTCTTATCATTCCTCTCTATTGAAGTTGGTTCCTGTATCACATTGCCACTCCGGGATTCATCTCCATTGTCCCTGTTATGCATTTCCTGTACCTGTTGTATTACTCACTCTCTAGTAAAATGGTTTCTGCACAGTGACGGCTTGTAGTGTGCTTACTTACTCCGCATGAAACATGGTGTCAGAAGTGGGATGGTTTCTGCAAAGGGATGGCTTGTAGTGTGTTTCCTTACTCTTCACGGAACAGCTGACTTGATGTTCAAGGTGAAAGTAGAATTCACGGTCTCCAGATTTCTAGCTCGATGCCTTAAACAGTGTTTCTCAACCTTGGCAACTTGAAGATGTCCGGACTTCAATTCCCAGAATTCCCCAGCCAGCATTCGCTGGC
This sequence comes from Thamnophis elegans, assembly GCF_009769535.1. Lineage (NCBI taxonomy): Eukaryota > Metazoa > Chordata > Lepidosauria > Squamata > Natricidae > Thamnophis > Thamnophis elegans. The sequence goes on from NC_045552.1 coordinate 58,301,353, forward strand.
TGGGGAATTCTGGGAGTTGAAGTCCGGACATCTTCAAGTTGCCAAGGTTGAGAAACACTGCCTTAAAAGGACCAGGGCACTAAGAGGATTGGAATGAAAAGGTCAGAAAATCAGAGAGCCCACTGAGAACTGGACGGAGATATCAGCAGGGTTTTTATTCAGCGGCTAAAATATGGAACATTAATGAAATGCATGAGTTTTTTTCAAATGAAATTCTCAGTTCTGACAGCAAGGAGGAATGAAGGAAAAGAGAGATTATTTGCAAAGAAACCAGGATCCGGCCTCAGATATCAGAAGTTTCGTAATGGGACTGATTGGCTCAGCATTCCACTTTCTATCACAGTGGTGTTCTCTAACTGAAGTTTTCAGCAAGGCAAGGAGCATTTTCCTTTGCAGGAAATTGTGATCATACATCATTATTTTGCCGCCTCCGTTCTTCAAACTCATTGAAAATTTGTCACAATATCATTTATGGCATTGGGGTGGGAATAAAGAAAAAAGAAAGAAAGAAAAACAGAGGGGGAGGGGGAAAGCATTAGACTAGGAAAGGAAAGAAATCAAAGGATGGGATTATTGATCTCACAAGAGGGAGGAGCCACGGATAAAGCTTGGGAATGAATGCAGAAAGCAAAATTTGGAATGAACCAAAGAGAAGATGCGGGAAAATTCCAGCAGATATGGCAACGGTAAAGGTTCCCCTTGCTCATATGTGCTAAACATTCCCGACTCTAGGGGGCAGTGCTCATCTCCATTTCAAGGCCAAAGGGCCAGCGCTGTCCGAAGACGTCTCCGTGGTCATGTGGCCGGCATGACTCAATGCCAAAGGTGCACAGAACGCTGTTCCCTTCCCACCAAAGGTGGCTCCTATTTTTCTACTTGCATTTTTAATGTGCTTTCGAACTGCTAGGTTGTGAGAAGCTGGAACAAGTCATGGAAGATCACTCTGTTATGCGGTGGTAGGGATTCGAACTGCCAAACTTTTTGATCAACAAGCTCAGTGTCTTAGCCTCTGAGCCACTGAGTCACTACATCTCTATCCATGGCAAAGGTAGATTGGGGTTATTAAAACAATGTGGTTTCCTCATTCTCTCTGTCTCTCTCTCTCTCTGACTCTCTCTCTCTCTCTCTGTCTCTCTCTGTCTCTGTCTCTCTCTCTCTTTCATACACACACACACACACACACACAGATGCACACATGCTTACATCCTCCTGAACATCATGTCAGAACTGAAGAAGCTTCTTCGAAGAGAAGCTAAGCGTCTTTACGGAAAAAAGAAAGTTCAGTTGCATTTTGGGGGAAAAAAAAACACCTTTGGGACAACCATGACCTGGATGACTGAGAATCTCCATAGCCACACCTCCTGAACAGCAGAAAATCTGACTGCTAATGATGTAAGGACAAAACCATCGGTTTGGAAAAACAACAACTGATAAATTATTCTCTGTTTCATTTGTAGGTGAGAGGGTCCAACTGTTTTCCTCTTCACAATTTCCACTTTTGTCATCCCAGTGGTGCATCTTGTTTTCACGTCGTATTGATTTCGGAGGACAAACCTTGTGGATTTCCTCTGCTTTTGCTCCAGTTTCCATAACTATCATCTCCAAAACTACGCATCGGTATGCGAGCTTGCATTTTTTAAATAGTTCCTCTAATTGGGACTCCCAGCCGCCAACTATGTTTTGAAGTCCGCCAAGCAAAGTCAAGTCTTCAGATCTTGATGGAAAGGGGATACCATCCAACCTTGCAGATTCATTTTCTGTGATCACGAAAGCTTGCAGTTATCTATTTGTGTTGTCTTCCTGTTCGTTTCCATATCATTAGTATGTAATTCAAAAGCCCAACCAAAGTCAATGATCCTTCTAAAGCAAAAAAAATCAGTGTGTGAAATAGCTTTTGCACAAAAGAGAAAGCTGTGATTAAAATATCCATTTCTTTTGTCTTCCTGAAAATTTCCAAATTCAAAGGAAGGTAAGTGTGTACAAAAACAATGGGTCCTCCATTAATATGTGGAATAAGCTCTGTTCAAAAGAGAGCCATTGCAACAAGTTCATGTTTCAGGATCCACTGCTCCCAAGAATTAGCTGAACCCACCCGTTTCTTTCTGATCTCCCACAAATACCAGCTTTTGAAAATCGATGGATGTATTATAACAAGTAGTTCCTCCCTTTCCCCTTCTGTCTTTTAACAGCTTTTTAGAGCCCTTTGCTATTGTTTCTCTGCTTCTTTCTTGCTAAAGAAAGGGGGGAAATGTTTTCATATTGCAGACTCACTTAAAAGACGGGAGGTTTTGAGTCCGTGTGTGGAGCAATTCTTTATGTTAAAGGATGGCACATTTATCTGGCAAAGGTGCTTTCTTTGCAAATCCTGAATACCTGGTTCCAAAGTAGTACCACCATTTGTCACTAACGTTAAAGGTGAAAGCATTAGAGCTTAAAATTCCAGTCCGAAGTTTGAGCTTTGAACAGCCCAACCTTCTTCTTCTCTTTCTTCTCCTTCTCCTTCTCCCACTCTTCCTTCCCCTTCCTCCTCCTCCTTCTCCTCCTCCTCTTCCAGATGAAGAAAATATTTAATTCAATGGCAATGGGCGTCTCAGCATTTTTTAAAAAATTCCTCTGCCAATGACTATTTCAAAGTAACAAAGCTAAACTTGTAAGGTAAATGTAAAGGTTCCCTCACACATATGTGCTAGTCATTCCTGACTCTAGGGGGCAGTGCTCATCTCCGTTTCAAATCCAAAGAGCCAGCGCTGTCCGAAGACATCTCCGTGGTGGATGGCATAATTAAATGTCAAAGGCGCACGGAACGCTGTTGCCTTCCCACCAAAGGTGGTTCCTATTTTTCTACTTGCACTTTTACATGCTTTCAAGCTGCTAGGTTGGTAGAAGCTGGGACAAGTCACAGGAGCTCCCTCCGTTATGCACCGCTAGGGATTCGAGCCACCGAACTGCCGACCTATCAGATCGACAAGCTCGGGGGTCTTATCCACTGAACCACCGCTTCCGCAAGGTAACCTAATAGGTGTGGAGAAAGAAGAAAAGTGAGGAGGAGGAGAGAAGGATGGGGGTGGCAGAAAAAAGAAAGAAAGCAACAAAAGAGAGAGAGGGGAGGGAGGGAGGGAGAGAGAGATAGAGAGAGAGAGAGAGAGAAAGGGAGGGAGAGAGAGAGAGAGAGAGAGAAGAAACAGAACCAAAGAGAAACAAATAATGTTGGAAAGAGACAGAAGCAGAGCTATTATGAGACACTTGGAACATTCAAGTAACACATGGAAGGCTCAAGGAAAGCGTGGCTAACAGGCACATTGCTCTGCTATGACATGAAGAAGCAAATGTCCTTTCCTACTAAATATGAATATGGGAACTGTACTAAGGTGCACCTGAAGCAGATTCCTCAACCTCCCTGATTTAGATCTACATCGTGGTTATCCCACAGTCAAGAGAATTGCAGAAGAACATGCAGGGCTTGCCCAAGGCAGAACTCTAAGCTACCCAGAGGCAAACCAGTTCTAAAAATCTGTACATCGTAAATATGACACCTAGATGTTCATAACAATACCCTGTGGCTATTTCTCTGTCCTCTGTTGAAAAGAGGCTCCCCAGATGATTGCAGAGACTACGCAAATCTAGAGGAGAGTCATGGGGCCCCTTAAATAGGAAGAAATTTATTATCACATAAGCTTTGGTGATCATCATTCACTTGGTCAGGTGTATAGAGTTGATTCTGCTCCTTGGAAGCTTACAAGAACAAGGCAGAAGGACCCATCTTTGGGTGCCACGAGGCATTTTTGAAAGATTGGCTTGGTTCAACCAAGGGTTGACTTGGTTCAATCATTGGCTTGGTTCAATCAGGGTTGACTCAGCCTTCCATCCTTCCGAGGTGGGTAAAATGAGGACCCAGATTGTTGGGGGCAATATGCTGACTCTGTAAACCACTTAGAGAGGGCTGAAAGCCCTATGAAGCGGTATATAAGTCTACTGCTATTGCTATATTGCTATTGCTATATTCAACCATCTCATATATTCAGTCCTAAGATAGTAGCAAACACTCAATTCTCTTCCACCGAAGGATAGGTTTCACAGCTGAACGCATGAAGAACCTCAGATATCTTGCAATTTTTGTATCATGTTCTGGCTATGTTCAGGCGACATAGGATGAGAGCCATTTCAAAGACCTATCTCTCTTGATGGTTTTAAATCCCACATTGAGCCAATGAAGCATTGGCTCTTCCAACTGGAGTCTCGTTTTCCTTTACCAGTCCCATTAAACAGGATCCTATCATCCTCAAAATAAAAAGCCTTCTCCATCATCTTCTACCCAAAGTTGTGAGTTTCCCAGCAAAGTTCTGCCTATGACTGTCAGTCAACCTCAAAACCATTATTCAATGTATTCACTGAGATCTGGCTTGTATGAGGAGGAGGGTGTAACGCCTTCAAGCCCTCTTTCTCTTGGACTGCCACACTTTCTTCTGTCTATTTTCTATTGTGGGAAAATGGGAGGGGGGATTATATGGAGTTGGGTAGTATGTAGCCATAACAACATTCTTTCTAGCAAGCCAAGGTCATCCTTTTTCTCTGCACCTGTCTGGAACTGAATGGGTGGCACTGCCAGCAGGGCAGTGGGAGACTGGACCATATGATGGACTTGTGGGTGTGAGGACAAGATCTTGAACTTTCAACTGGATGGGGGAAACCAGGAAGCTTTAAGATTTGAGTTTTCCCAGATGTGCCAACATGGCTCTCTTCATAAATTGGAACTTTGTGGAATCCTTTGCCTTGGACTCTGATTTAATTTTGGATGCTATTTGGAACCCTGACAGAGGGTTGGATCATTAAAAACTGGATTTTTTTTAGTTTCGTGGTGGGCGAAGCTAGCTAACCGTCTCATTGAAATGAAAATTCTTCCCCATTTCTACTTATTATTGCAAGTCTCACACTCCCAAACACCTTGAATTTAAACTAGAAATATATTGATTGCCCGGGCTTCACAGCCAGTGCAAATTGGTTTCTAAATGATGTCCTTATCTTTGTCTTTTCTCTACTACCTGTAGGACTTGAGTAGTCTTCCAAGGTAGTCTCTCATGCTAATGCTTCCAGAAGGCATGTGCATGTGTGCTGAAGACCAAAGACATGATGCCTTCCATCCTTTGAGGATCGTCAATTGATGGACATTTGGAGGAGGGTGCCAGATGCTTATTCATGTAGACAATTCAATGCACTTTTCCCCCCTTTGGGATTATTGTTTTCCATTGCTTTCCTTCTGAGATTTCTTCAGAGTTCCCTTTCTTTCTTTTTCTCCATGCTGCTATTTCTCAATTCCCAGCCACCCAGATTTGATTGAGCTGGTGAGAAATTACAGCCACATAAGTAGTAAGTCAGCAAGGGTTGAATTGAAAAGGTCATGCGTGCCCCCACTAGCTTTACACGGAGAAGGAACTGGGTGACAGAAACTAATAATCTGTCACTACACAAAGAGAGTGAGCCACTTAAAGGGCTTTAATTTAAAGTCTAGCTGGGTGACAGCATGCCAGTGACAGCTTTGGAAAAATCAGAAGCAGCTACTATTAGGTGTTAATTTGAGCCTTCATCTCCCTTTGCTCTAGGGCTCCAACACACAATCACACATGCATGCTTTTCTCCTGGACGACTGGGCATTCTCTCCTCTTTACATGGGTAGGTTGCTGCCATAGGTAAAGTAGTTATGGGTAACTGGCACAACGTACAACATTGTACAACAATGATACAACCAAGGGGACAATATCTGCAGCGAAGTGTTGACCAACGAGATGAGGTTGTTGAGGGTTTCAAATCCATGTTTGTGAGGGATGGGGTGGGTGTACTGCCTCAACATCCATGGTAGCTAAAATGTTGTTAGGGGCATTGCCAATGGATTTCACGCTTGGTGGTGACTCTTAATAGGGTTGAGAGATTTAGTAAGATAAGATTTGACTAGAGAATTGATTATGTACACTTACTGATGCCAGTAGAGACCATTTGGTGGTTACTGTTCACATTATTATTTATGATAAATGAGACCATATGAATCGTTCTGTTACCACGATTCATGTGTTGTATGGGATTGAGGCAGTCAATAAAACTAATAAGAGGAACTTATCATTCTTAAAAAAAACAAAACCTAAAACCATTCAGTGTCTCTTTTTCAGCTAGTCAAGGGATAAAGTGAAAATAACTTTATCTATCAAAATTCTGTCAGAGGTTCTGCTATTCTATTTTTAGTATGGACAAATGATGTCAGTTATATACATATGGAAGATGTTGGGATAAATTATCCTTGATTTATTTAACGGTAACAGTGGAGTTTAATAGGGCTTCTACCTGTCTTTTGAATAACACTGATCATTAAACAATTCTAAAAAGATAGAATATTTTGGACATGTGACACCCAGAAAAATACAGCATCCTCACTTAGTTCTCCAAGGAAAAATTGAAGGCAAACAAGGTCCAGGCAGAAGAAGAACATCAGGGCTTCAAAATCTAAGGGACCAGTTTGGACAAAACTCAGCAACGCTGATAAAATAGGATCGCCAACATGATCGCCAACATCCGATGATGGATATGGCCCAAGAAGAAGAAGAAAGAAAAAGATAAGGACAAAACCAAATCAGTATTAAACAAAGCTGACATTATTTGACCAATGAAAATTCCCATCATGATTTACATACAATCGATGAAGAATGCAAGAAAAGAAAGAAAGAAAGAGAGAGGGAAAGAGAGAAAGAGAGAAAGAAGAGAAGGAGAAGAGGACCGTGAGAGAAAGAGGAGAAGAAAGAAGGGCGAGAGAAAGAAAGGGAGAGAGAAAGAAAAGGGAGAGAGAAAGAAAGGGAGAGAGAAAGAAAGGGAGAGAGAGAGATGTCAGCAAAACGTGAAGAGGAACAAGAGAAATGAAGTTCAGGCATCATCACAGAAGGCTGAGAAAAAGAGAATTATTTGAAGGGATCTTTATCACCTGGACTGATGGAAAATAATCCCTTATGAAATTCCACCAGAATCTCAAGTTTCCTCCCAACCTCAATCTCTCTTCAGAACAAGTCAGCTTCCTTGATGTCAATGTAAATCTATACAATTGACATGCAGCAACATGTTCTACAGGTTTTAACAGAGCCTCTCTGCTTTAGCCTGCTGATACAACTGCCATATAGCCTAAGAGTGATAAAGTATCAGAGAAAAATCAGAGATCTAACTTTTATCTATACAGAATGGTTTAGGTAGTCTAGAAAAAAATCTGTAATGTGACAGTCAGAGCTAACGCCTAAAAATCTGGATCTGTTTATTGCCAGCCTGCATGGATTTCTTGAGCTTCTGGATCTTCTTCTGGGGGTAGATTCATAAATAGCAAACTAAACCCATGTCCCCCCCCAGGGCATCATATAATTCACAGACCTTATTAGCAGGAATTATACTTTCTGTGTGCAACTATTCTGTGCAGTTGTGTTAAGTTTTGCCAGCCATTTTACTCAAGTGATCCCTCAAATCATGAGTAAAAGACAAAATACAGCTGCTAACAACCAAATCGTAACACGCAAGTCTCCAAAGAGTAGGTTGAACTAGTTCATATTCATTTCTGCTCCAATTTTCTTCCAGCTTTCAATAGCTCTTTCGAATCTGTACTTGGATGTAATTTAAGAAGTGCCAGTATTCCAATTTCTTTAGAATTCTAGAATTAGATGTGGACCTGGAGGCCCTTGTATCCAGGCCTTGGCTCAGAACCAACCAAGCTTCAGTGATCCCTCCAAAGGTGTTGGCCAACTTCTCCCCAAACTCTTCTGAAGAAGTGGAATCAAGGCTCTTGCCAGAAAATGTTGGCAAAGGTTGCAGCGTGCCTTTTGTTTTCCCTTGATGGGAAATATTTTGGGAGATAATTTCTGTTGGTTGTTGTTAGTTGAGAATCGTGACCCCATAGACAATATTCCTCCAGGCCTTCCTATCCTGTACCATCCCCTGGAGTCCATTTAAGCTCACGCCAACTGCTTTGATGACTCCATCCAGCCACCTCATTCTCTGTCGTCCCCTTCTTCTTCTTTTGCTCTCCACCATTCCCAGCATGAGGTTCTTCTCCAGGGAGTCCTTCCTTCTCATTAGGTGGCTTTGAATTTTTGAATTTCCTCTTCAGTATCCGGCCTTCTAAAGAGCAGCCAGGGTTTCTCCTCTAGGACTGATCGGTTGAATGGCCTTGCAGTCCAAGGGACTCAATGCAGGAGTCTTCTCCAGCACCAGATTCCAAAGGCCTCAATTCTTTGGTGCTCAGCCTTTCTTATGGTCCAACTTTTTGTTTACTGAAAGATAAATCATGAGAGACTGATTCAGTGGTTGCACCACTTAATGGGACACCGTGAACATTGACAGAAAGTGGCCCGCATCTGTTAGAACTTAAGCTGGCTATTTTTAGGAATTCCAATCCAAATACGTCCATCATTGTTAATAATAATGGTATCTCCTCTATGTTTTCTGTCGTCTTCATTCTCCCAAAATGAGGTCTCTCCACCCAACATCAGCTTCAGAGGAACAGAGGAGCTCTTTAAGCTTGGGCGAAGGATACCAGAGCTTGAAAGGCATATCTTTTTTTTCAAAAAGAAAAGAAAAGAAAAAAATGCAACATAGGGAACAGAACTTTCTATACATTTCTCTCTTTCAAGTGACAGAAGGAGTTCCAGAGAGATGCGCCAGTGGCGGATCATCTGAAAGAATTCATCCTTTGCTGTCAGCCAGAGGCAACGGGGTCCATTACAGATGGAAATTGAGAAAAATGAGCTATCTACAAGCTGAAGTATTCGCAGGCATCCTCAAATCAGGGGCTTCAGAGGAAAAAACAAGTATATTCTATGATTTCCCTATATACTTCTGTGTCGTTCTTTCCATTAGGTAGAGGGTCATGCAAACACAGCATTTACTGTGCATCTGAGTATATACAAAGGATAACAGAATGACAGATTTGGGACCTTGGAGGTCTTCTAGTTCCTGCTCAGGTAGGAAACCCTATACCATTTCATCAAAATGGTTGTCCAATCTCTTTCCCAACACCTCCAGTCTTGAAGCGTCCACAGCTGCTGTTCCACTGGTTGATTGTCTCAACTGTCAGGAAATTTCTTCTTAGTTCTAAGTTACTTCTCTCCTTGATGGGTTTCCACCCATTGCTTCTTGTCCTGCCCTCAGGGGCTTTGGAGAATAGCTTGACTCCCTCTTCTTTGGGGCAACCCCTAAGAGATTGGAATACTGCTATCATGTCTCCCCTGGTCCTTCTTTTCATCAAACTAGACATATCCAATTCTTGCAATCACTCCTCATATGTTTTAGCCTCCAGTCCACTAATCCTCTTTGTTGTTTGGTTGTCAGAGGCAGTGGGGTACAGGGGCTGAAGGACTGGACTGGAAACAAGGAAACCTCAATTCTAATCCTTTTTAAGATATAGAAACCGGTTGGATGACCTAGGGCCAGTCACTTACTTCCATGTTCTGTCCCAGTTCTCCAAACACGACAAACTCTCTGAAGTTAACTCAAAGATTCCTTTATTGGGAGTGCCAGCAGCCCCAGAAAAACGTTTCTCTCACACCAGGCTAACAAGTCCATCCGTCTGGAAGATGAATAGTTGTCTGACACATCTATTCATCTCTGACCCCTGCCTTTTATCCCCAGAGCTAGGGTGGGGCTTCACTAGCAGTGGTGGCTCTTCTGTCCCAAGGACCAGACCATAGATTGCCACTGCTCTCCTCTCCTCTGGCTTCTGTGAATCTGTGTATCAGGCACTGGACCCAGCTGTTCCTCCTCTTCCTCATCAGCCACCGCCACATCTGGGGACTGTTGACTCTCCATCTGAGTGCTGAGGGACATCCCAGGCTCTGCCTCTGTCTCTGTCTCTCTCTGCCAGCTCCATTCCCTCTTCCCCCTCGAAGCTCTCAGGTTGCCTTGATGCTGACCCTGACTCCCACTCCTCTTCCTCCTCTTCTGCTTCAGCTGCTGGAGGGGCCGGGGGGCCGACTGGCCACAACAATTCATCCCTACATTGAGAATGCAAAAAACAAGCATCTCCCAAACTGCACCGAATCATCACCTTACAGTCTGCAGTCTTCCATGCAGAGTCTTACATCCTGCAGTGGATGGAGTTGTAGTGCTGATAACGACAAAAATACTATCAAAAAGATGGAAAATAAAGAAACTAAACATCTAGAAATTCCAGGTAACAGTAACAGTTTACTCACGGATCTGTATGGATGGTCTTGATCTTCACAGGAAGAAAACAAGTAAAACTCACCCAAAGGTCAAAGGAGGGAGGTGAACATTCATATGTGATGGGAAATAGAAGTAACCGCAGTTAGGTTTTGGATTTCCAAATTCCTTTTTTGGTGGTAAATATCACTGCATTATATTTAACAGGCTCTCTGGTTGGAATCTTCCCCTGTTGGTGATGGTGGGGGCTCTGTCCAAGGTCATTGAGAATTATGCTAAATTATCACATATTAATTTTCCCAGCATCATACTTAAAGAGATATTTAAATTGACTGGAAGACTGGAAGTCAATTACTAAATATAGCTGCTTGCTGCTCTTATATTAAATTAAATTAATTAAATGTGCAGGAAAAAAGTTTACCTCTTTAATAATATTCCCCTTTGGTCACATTACAGATGATAATTCACTGAAACTTCAAGAGGGGTTTTGTAAGGGTTTGAGCGGGGAGCGCCTGGATCTGTTCTCATCCATCTAAAACAAGTCTATAGAATTGACTTAGAAGAAATGGAATTATTATCTTGTGGAATGATATCATAGAGGTATTGCTGCTTTAGCTACTCCGGCCTTTGCCTTCAGCCCAATGTTTAAAATTCACCTGTGGTGTACGCTGGTTGTTTCAAAGACAGAATAGAATAACAGAGTTGGAAGGGACCTTGGAGGACTTCTAGTCCAACCCCCTGCTTAGGCAGGAAACCTACATCACTTCAGACAAATGGATATACAACAGCAAGTTGTTCCACTGGTTAATTGTTCTAACTGTCAGGAATTTTCTCCTTCTCTCCTTGATTAGTTTCCACACTTCTTGTCCTGCCCTCAGGTGCCCTGGAGAATAGTTTGACTCCCTCTTCTTTGTGGCAGCCCCTGAGATATTGGAAGACTGCTATCATGTCCCCTGGTTCTTTTCATTAAACCAGACATACTCAGTTCCTGCAACCGTTCTTCATATGTTTTAGCCTCCAGTCCCCTAATCCTCTTTCTTGCTCTTCTCTGCACTTTTTCTAGAGTCTCAACATCTTTTTTACATCATGGCAACCAAAAGTGGATGCCGTATTCCAAATGTGGCCTTACCAAGGCCTTATAAAGTGGTATGAACACTTCACAGGATCTTGATTCTATCCCTCTGTTGCTGCAGCTTAGAACTGTGTTGGCTTTTTTGGCAGCTGCTGCACATTGCTGGCTCCTATTTAAATGGTTGTCCACTAGGACTCCAAGATCACTCTCACAGTTACTACTATTGAGCAAGGTACCACCTATACTGTACCTGTGCATTTCGTTTTTCTTGCTTAAATGTAGAACCTTACTTTTTTCCACCACTGAATTCTATAATTCTACCCCACATTTTCCATCCCATTCCCAAGTCCCAACTTTAGATTCATTGAATGGGTGGGGAAGAAAGGAAACACCTCATCCCAAAGAGGTCTTGCAAACAAGGGGTTATTTTGCTAAGGCACATCAATCCATCGGTGACTCAGTGTCCTGATCTATCCAAGCATGATAGGCCAGCTCATAGTGCTGAAAATCTTCCAACACTTTTCCATAATAGCCAAAGTGCCAATTATTCTTACTGACCTTTGCGCACAGAAATATAAGTCTCCTTCAGCACTGAACAAGAACACAAAGGCATCCAGCTAGACATGGACAAGATACATGACAGTAAGTTGAGGGATTGCAGGTGAAAGGGGCTGCAGATCACTGATCCAGGGGGAAAATCCCAGATCCAGTCTTTTAAAATAAGCCACTAATATTAGGAAAACATCAGACTATAAACGTGGAGAGCAATTCCGCTTTGTATGTGACTTTGATCTAGCGGAGCCAACTTCTAGTTAAGCATATAAAGGTAGCCAATTACCTCCCTATTACCCAAATTCACCTGGTTGGCACAGAAGTCTGGCCTGGATGAGCCGTTGCTAGATCCAGAAGGATATTTCTCTAATGTTCTTTTTTTAAATAATATCTTTCAAATGGCTCTGACATTTAAAAGTCAGGATGACAGCTTTCCCGAGAACCATCTTCTTCGCTGATTACCATAATGTGAGTTATCATTCTGTTCCGGATCAAGTACTGGGAAGTAATGGGGACCCAGCTTTGGAACTAAGGGAAGGATAAGCCAACTCTTAAATGGGAAAACGTGACTCGGTTTTGAGAACGGTGAACGCATGAGAAAGGAAATCAATGCAATTCTATCTTGATTTTCTTTGGTATTTGATGGGACAGAGACCAACTAAACTTTCAACCCCACAACGATAAAAAGCATTTCTGGAACTGATCCGATGCCTTACCTATCTTGAAGAGCTGACAAGTGTAGGAGAGGATATCAGCTGGGGGAGTTAGTATAAATAGCAGTAGACTTATATACCGCTTCATAGGGCTTTCAGCCCTCTCTAAGCGGTTTACAGAGAGTCAGCATATTGCCCCCAACAATCTGTGTCCTCATTTTACCCACCTCGGAAGGATGGAAGGCTGAGTCAACCCTGAGCCAGTGAGATTTGAACCGCTGAACTGCTGATCTAGCAGTAGCCTGCAGTGCTGCATTTAACCACTGCGCCACCTTGGCTCAATAAACCTGGGTCATCAAGGGGCAGAAGAAAGACACAAAGACATGGAAGAGTTCTTCAAGAAACCCCGGAGCGTTTTCTCAGCTACGTCTGTCCAGATTAAGGTCCATCTACTTTCACCCTGTTTTTCACCCCAGAAAAGATTGTTTTTATCGCTGGTCCCAGTTTTCTGATCTTAAAAGACAATCTGGCTTGTCCGTTTCAAAAGAAGTTGCTCCAGTGAATACAACAAAGTCACCATTGATGAATGAAATGCCAAGTTCACTTTGCTTTGCTAGTTAGACATCAGCTGCCATGGTGCTCATGGAGTTTGAAAGGACATTTCCCTGGGGCTTCATCAAGGAGAAATGTCCCTTTGAAGATCCACAGAACTCTTTGGTTTTTCCCCAGTTTGATGTGTGTGTGTAAATCTGGAAAGAAAGAAAGAGAAGGAAAGAAAGAAAGACAGAGAGAAAGAAAGAAAAGAAAGAGGAATAAAGGGAGGGAAGGAGGGAGGAAGAAGAGAGGGAGGAGGGAAGGACAAAAGGAAGGAAGGAAGAAAAGAAAGAGGAAGAAATGGAGGACAAAGGAAGGAAGGAAGAGAAGGAAAGAGGAAAGAAAGAATGAAAGAAAGAAAGTCAGTCGTCAGACAGACAGACAGACAGGGGAAGAAGGGAGGGAGGAAGGAAAGAAGGAAGAAAAAAGAGAGAAAGAAAGAAAGAAAAGAGAGGAGGAAGGAGAGGGAGGGGGGAGAGAGGAAGGAGGAAGGAAGGAAGGAAGGAAGGAAGGAAGGAAGGAAGGAAGGAAGGAAGGAAGGAAGGAAAAAAAGTAATCTATTCTTGACCCCGTTTGCAATAATCAGATCTTCAAACAGCTATGGGGAAATATTCTCTATGTTTGAGACAATAAATACATCAGAGTGATGTGTGTTTAGAGTTTTCTTGCCTTTTTGCATTCCGCTCTAAAGTTTCACTTAGCATTTACCCAGAACCCCAGATTTCCCACTGAAAATTAATCCCGGGGAAAAAACCAAGTCTTAGATGTTTGCAGTAATTAATTTCTGTAGCTAACAAAATTACTCTTCCTGCCCACTGAGGTAACTGGAGGAAAAAAGATGTTTAAGGGCCTATGGCTTCATCTCTAAAGTCTGCTTCTTCCTTCCTACACAAAGTGAAACACAGGAGTAATTATTTGCTGAGGCTTCCTGTGTAAAGCCAAGCTAATTTAGTAGAATGGTTCATAAGATGCAATTCTGGGATTCCAGAAATCATCTTGGAGACCTTGCAAGAGGGAGAAACAAGCCTACTTGGATTAGAAGCTGCTCTTCACATGTCTTGGAAGGGTGAAGGACCAGGAGAGGCATGATAAGCAGTCTTTCAATATTGAGGGGCTGCCATGGAGAGTAGGGGGTCCAGTTATTCTCCAAAGCACCCGATGGCCAGACAAGGAATAATGGATGGAAACTGACCAAGGAGAGACTCAACCTGGAAATAAGGAGGAATCTTCTGACAGGGAAAACAATCAACCCATGGAACATGGAAGTTGTGGGAACTTCATCCTTGGAAACTTTCAAGAAGAGACTAGACTGCCATCTGTCAGAAATGGTGTAGGGTCTCCTGCTTGGGTGGAGAGTTGGACTAGAAGACCTCCAAGGTCCCTTTCCAACTCTGTTAATCTGAATTTATCTAAGATGATCAGAGGTCTGGAGACTAAAACATACGATGAATGGTTGGTTGTAGGAGCTGGGCATGGCTAGTCTAGAGAAGAGAAGGACCAGGGGAGACATGATAGCAGTCTTCCAATATTTGGAATAGGTGGGGGTCCACCTATTCTCCAAAGCACCCGATGGCCAGATAAGGAATAATGGATGGAAACTGACCAAGGAGAGATTCAACCTGGAAATAAGGAGGAATTTCTGACAGTGAGAACCATCAACCAGTGGAACAGGAGTTGCCCATCCTGCTGAAGGCATCTGCATTGCCTACCGAATGTAAACACAGGTGAGCATATGTAATTGTAGTCTTCACTCTGCCACTGAGACAACGTGCTAACACTTAGCTTCGTGCTTTCGCCAGGAGTGTTCAGAGGGCTGGGGAAGGCAAAAGGAAGGGGAAGGCCTGCATTTCTGCTGCTGGCATCTTGCTTGCCCACGAGGCTTTTGCACAACAGCCGGCTCTTATGCATTGCCTCCTCTTCCTTCGCCCCCCTCCCCCCCTTCAAACCTAACAAAGAAAAACATAATGAGGCCCTGGCCAATTCAAATATTTGCCATCTCATCACTTCTGAAGCAGATTGCATTCAAAGCAGGCACGGATGAATGTCATCCACATATGTGCAAACATTAATAAATGTATAACAGCTGATTCCGAGAAAAAAAAAGAGATAATTGCACCCAGGAAGGGAGCAACTCATACAGTTGCAAAGCAACTCTATCCATCTCTAACCAGTAGAAATTTCTTTTTAATGAAAGGAGTCCTTCGGGAGTGGGCGGCATACAAATCAATAAAACTCTAAACTCCTCTAAACTCTAAATTGGAGGCAGCGGTTGTTCCCTTCTCTTAGCAGTTAGCAATAGCAGTTAGACTTATATACCGCTTCATAGGGCTTTCAGCCCTCTCTAAGCGGTTTACAGAGTCAGCATATCGCCCCCACAGTCTGGGTCCTCATTTCACCCACCTCGGAAGGATGGAAGGCTGAGTCGACCTTGAGCCGGTGAGATTGAAACCGCTGAACTGCAGATAACAGTCAGCTGAAGTGGCCTGCAGTACTGCACCCTAACCACTGCACCTCGGCTCAGTGGTTAGGCTGCAGCCACCTAGGCTTCAGGTGGCTAAGACAGTGAGCTTGTTGATCAGAAAGGTCAGCAGTTCGGCGGTTCGAATGCCTAGTATAGGTCTCCTGCTTAAGCAGGGGGTTGGACTAGATGACCACCAAGGTACCTTCCAACTCTGTTACTGTTATGTTTAAACACTTTCTAACTAGACTTTCCTCAAATGCATTCTTTCTAATCGAAGGGCCAGTCCTGGGACAGTCAATTCCCACCTCCAGTCACCCTCTGCGAATTCTAAAGGAAGAGATGGACTCCTACTTCGAGTTCTTAAACCTTAAGAATGTATTTGCTTGCTCTCCTTTTCCTTGTCTTAGACGGAAGATCCTGGAGAAGTTCCCCGTATAAATGTCAAACAATATGACATTCCTGTAAAAAATAAATAATAATAATAAATGGATAAAACATTCAGTTCAGTTTCTTTCTGGACTGGATTTCTTCGGTCCACGCTGGGGAATTCATCTGCCGGAACATTCCTTCTTGAAAAAAAAAAGACAAAAAATTTGTAGTAGAAAAGTAAATGTGACAAAAGAAGGTAAAGTGAGGTGAGGGCTTTCTATGCCAAGCTGAATGTTGGAATTCAAGGATGGAATAAATTGAGGGTGGGAGAGAAGGAGAAGAGAGGAGAGAGAGGGAGAGAGAAAGAAAAGAGAGGAGAGAGAGTTAGAGAAAAGAGAGTGAGAGATAGAAGAAAGAGAGAAGAGGAGAGAGAGAAAGAAGAGAGAGTGAGAGAGAGAAGAGAAAGAGAGAGAGAGGGAGAGAGAGAGAGGAGAGAGAGAAGAGAAGAGGAGAGGAAGGGAGAGAGAGAATAGGAGAGAGAGAGAGAAGAAATTCTTTGTAAATATCGGATATAAAGATTGTAGCTTACAGTTAGAATATTTGAACAATGGTGCTCTCTTACATAAATCTTGGCATAAATCATCATTTCCATACATATATTGTAAAATTTTGCAGACCTTCCTTAAGCATTTTTCTAGGCTATTTGCTCACAGAATATCAACAGATGTTAACTGAGAAATATGATCTCATGTTGGAATATTTTAACCCGGCCAAAGACCTTGCTGGTTTTACCAGGCTGAGCAGAAATCGGAAGAGCTGTATCTTTATTTCGTCTGTTCATATTTCTCCTTTATAATTTTTTTAATAGTCATATTATTTCTACGGCAGGCAATCAGGGAAGTTGCTTAGATCAACTAACAGCTGCTAAATTTCTCTTAGGAATAATAAATACTGTATTTTTTTTTGTTCAGCCAATGAGAATGGAGCATCCTTCTTCTCTTGCAATTTTGAAGCCTTATTTCAACCCTCATTTCTTTTTTTTAATTGGATGTTGCTAATTTCTAATGAAAATTATCCCCCCCCCCAATCCTATTCAATATATTTCTGAATTATTCAGTGGAACGACTTGTCTCCAGAAGTTTTAGGTGCTTCCAGCACTGGAGGTTTTTAAGAAGAGATTGAACAAATGTTTTTCTGGCATGGTTTAGGGTCTCCTGCCTGAGCAGGGGGTTGGACTAGAAGACCTCCAAGGTCCCTTCCAGCTCTGTTATTCTATTATAGCATCTTTCTACAGCTCTTTCAGTTTTTCTGAGGTCCACTCGGATTGTAGGATCTGCTGCATTCGCCATTTTAGCTATTTATGAAAACAAGGACTTAAACTGCAGTCCAGAACATAGCATCACTTATTGCAATGATCATAAATAATAGGGGGGGATTCCCCCCCCTCCTATTTGATATCACCTGACCAACCAGGCACCTACAAACCCAAAAGTAACCAGGATTATAGATACCATGTTTTCCCGAAAATAAGATAAGATCTAAAATAATAATTATTTTTGAGGTGCAGGAGGTGGCGAGTGGGGTCACCTCTTGGCTGCTGCTGTGTTGCAACATTTTTGGGGGTGGGTTTATGCGCTCAAAAGCCCAATTGGGCTTATTATCCGGGGAGGTCTTATTTTTGGGGAAACAGGTTAAGGTGTACCAAATTTACTCAATCCCAATCCGACTTTCTTTCTCAAATTCACCCACACTCTTTATAAGTCACCAGTGTGGAGATATCAAAGCCCTTCTGAGATCAAAGTTAAACATATGCATCTATTCATGTACAGGGAGACAGAAACACACACACCCAGGATTTGCTTGCACAGATTAGATTGGAGTCCAGGTGGGGTTCTAGGCCCTCTCCGAGCTTGGTTGTTTTTTTGCAGATATTTCATGACCCAAACTAGGTAACTTCATGGGTGCTAGTCCCTATGAGGTTACCTAGTTGGGTCACGAAAGGTCTGTAAGAAAAGCACCAAGCTCAGACAGCACCCTCAAAACTGCTCCCTTCTAGTACTGATGATGTTACCTAGTTGGTAAAGAAATGTCTGTATGAAAACAACTAAGCTCAGAGAGCACCAAGGAACTCGCAATCCTCCTCCTCTTCCTCCTCCTTCCTCTTCCTCCTCCTCTTCTTCTTTTCTTCTTTTCTTCCCTCTCCCCCCCTCCCCTCCTCCTCCTCCACTTCTTTTTCTTCTTCTTCCTCTTCCATCTCCTCCCCTCCCCTCTTCCTTCTTCCTCTTCTCCTCCTCCTTTTTTTCTTCTTTCTTTCCCTCTCTCCCCCTCCGTCCTCCTCCTCCATTCTTTTTCTTCTTCTTCTTCCATCCTCCCTCCCCTCTTCCTTCTTCCTCTTCCTCCTCTCTTCTTTTTTCTTCTTTCTTCCCTTCCTCTCTCCCCTCCCCTCCTCCTTTCCTCTTCTTCTTCTTTTTCTTCTTCTTCCTCTTCCATTCTCCCCTCCTCCTCCTCCTTTCTTTCTTCCTCCTTCTCGCCCTCCCCCCTCCTCCTCCCCTCCTCCTCCTCCCCCCTTCTCTAGCACTGACGATGTTACCTAGTTTGGCTCATGAAACACCTGCAAGTAATCAAGCCAAGCTCAGAGGGCACCGAGGGGCTCTCATTTCAACCCTGAGCCACAAAAATCCCAGCTTTATGGGTATGTAGGTGTTCTCCAATGAGATGGGGTAGGCATTCAGAAGATCCCTTGATGTTGACATTTTCCACATTGGAACATTATGTGCACGTAACCAAGGAGTAGCTAATTGCCGAGAGCAACAGTCAGACAGATGGGGCGGGAGAGGAAACGCAGCCCTTTGAAAGGGAAATTACAAGAGCACCAATCTGTTCTGTGGAGGCTGGAGTAGCAGCAACGGAATCCTTGCTAACTTCAGCAAAAGACCCTCCGTAGCCTCAGACGCCTACTAGGAGAGTTGTGTCAATTGATAAGGCTTCTACGCAAGTGACTCAGTTTCCTTACTGGGTTCTTGCTGTATCTCATCCTGCTTTCTTGGACATGGTCCAGCTTCTCTGAGTTGAGATTTGGTTAGCGAAGCAACAGGTTGACTTAACAATGTATAGAGTAGAAGAATAAAATATAATAACAGAGTTGGAAGGGGCCTTGGAGGTCTTCTAGTCCAACCCCCTGCCTAGGCAGGAAACCCTATACCCTTTCAGACAAATGGTTATCCAACATCGTCCAGTGTTGGAGCATTCAGAACTCCTGGTGGCAAGTTGTTCCTCTGATTAATTGTCCTCACTGTCCGGAAATTTCTCATTAGTTCTAGGTTGCTTCTCTCCTTGATTAGTTTCCACCCATTGCTTCTCCAGGTGCCTTGGAGAATAGCTTGACTCCCTCTTCTTTGGGGCAACTCCTGAGATATTGGAAGACTGCTATCATGTCTCCCTGGTCCTTCTTTTCAAAAGACTAGGCATACCCACAGGGGTGAAATCCTCCCGGTTCGGCTCGGTTCGGCGGAACTGGTAGGGACGATTGTCGTTGGTTCTGCAAACCAGTAGTAAAAAAAAAAGCTTCCGAGGATCGCAGGGCTTAGATGTGAGCCACGCAATCATCTGAAGCTTTTTTTCTGCTTTTCAAAGCATTTTTCCTTTTCTTTTTCAAAGCTGAGCCACACAATCATTGGAAGCTATTTTTTTTAGATTTTTAAAGCCTTAAAAGGGGAAGGTTACTGCAGAATCCCTATTTCCTCCCAATTAGCTGGGACTCGGGAGGCAGAGAATAGATGGTAGCAGTTAGCAATAGCAGTTAGACTTATATACCGCTTCATAGGGCTTTCAGCCCTCTCTAAGCGCTTTACAGAGTCAGCATATCGCCCCCACAGTCTGGGTCCTCATTTTACTCCCCTCGGAAGGATGGAAGGCTGAGTCAACCTTGAGCCGGTGAGATTTGAACAGCCGAACTGCAGAACTGCAGTCAGCTGAAGTAGCCTGCAGTGCTGCATTTAACCACTGCGCCACCTTGGCTCTTGATGGTGATGGGGCCAGTCAGGTGGTATTTACCAGTTCTCTGAACTATTCAAAATTTCCACTATTGGTTCTCCAGAACTGATCAGAATATCAATCTAGACTAGAGAATATCAATCTGGACTGAAGAATAAAACATGAAGAACCATTGCAGGAACTAGGCATGGCTAATCTAGAGAAGAGAAGGATCAGGGGAGACAGGAGAGCAGTCTTCCAATATTTGAGGGGCTGACCCAGAGAGGAGGGGGTCAAACTGTTTTCCAAAGCACCTGAAGGCCAGACAAGGAATAATGGACGGAAACTGACCAAGGAGGGATTCAACCTGGAAATAAGGAGGAACTTTCTGACAGTGAGTATCATCAACCCATGGAACAGAAGTTGCCTTCAGAACTTGTGGGAGCTTCATCACTGGAAGCTTTCAAGAAGAGACTGGACTGCCATCTGTCAAAAATTGTGTAAGGTCTTCTGTTTGGGTGGGGGGGCTTTGGACTAGATGACCTACAAGGTCCCTTCCAACTCTGTGAATCTAATTTACGTTTATTTGTCCGCATTCTGTATAAAATAGCTTTTAGTCCAAACTGGATTTTGTCATTTCTGCTCAGCCCGCTGGTTACATCTTCACATCCCCACATGTTGTGCACCACTAAGTACCATGTGTGTTTCCATCAAACTCACCAGCCTAACATTCTACATCAGTGTTTCTCAACGTTGGCAACTTGAAGATGTCTGGACTTCAACTCCCAGAATTCCCAGCCAGCATTCGCTGGCTGGGGAATTCTGTGAGTTGAAGTCCGACATCTTCAAGTTGCCAACGTTGAGAAACACTGTTCTACGTGTTTATATCACCGGAACTCAGCCATCATATGACATCCCCCCCCCCCATACACACACAACTGTATGGAATAGACCAAATAATATTGTTTGTCACCAGGGCCATGTTTATTACAACTCATGGATCATTAGTCATAAAAATTATGGCCTCTGCATGTTACAAATAAGGCACCGGACAGTTACAAATGCATCAGCCTTTCTGGCAAATGATTGTTTTAATGGAGGTGTTGAGCTGCAATGAGATTGCTCTGGTATCTGGCCAGATGGGAACAATATATTGTCACTGTTTAGAAAATCCAGGATGGGTAAGATTTACAGTCGAGCAGAAGGTGGGACTATCATTCCAATAATTACATTGCCAGCTCCGTAAATGAATGAATATCATGACCTCATGTAGATCAAATAACGTTTGTGTCACCTCACAGAGATCAATGTTAACACAATCAGATCTCACGGAAGCTTTATTACCCAGGATCTGGGTTTTTTTTTTAAATAAATAAATCTAAGAGGCGAACATGGTGGCCCAAATTTAACATTTCTTCAAGACTTACCTGATCTATTTCATGGGTTTCCCCTCCCCTCTAAAGGATGCTAGAGGTGTTTCTTGGGAGGAGGGGTGGGGAGACCTCTTCCCTAGTAGCCTTGCACCCCTTCTCTTGGATTGCCTATGCTTCAATCTCCTTTCCCCTTGGTTGTGTGGAGTAGACAGCTGCTCCTCATTAGAGGAGATCAGCTACCTATAAGCACCACTTCTGGTCAACAGCCTGAATCTGAAAAGGAGAACAGCTCTACAACTGGTCAACTACCTCCCCCAATGCCTGAGGGGCTTGGGACAGCATTGTCCCCAGCCATCATCCTCAGCCAAGGGACACCCTTCCCTGTCAGATGGTCCTCGTTCCAACTCCTTCTTCTCCTTCCCCTTTTCCATCCCCTCCTCCTCTTCCTCCTCCTCTGAACCAGGTTCTGATGCGGCGGCCATGACAGTGTGTGCCTCTTCACTATCTGATCCCAAATCTGAACTGGGAAACCTGAGGTGACCACAACCTAGATTTTTGCAGCCAAGATCTCTGTGAAAACCACACCTGGAGCAATCTGGCTTCATCTCTTTTAACTGAAAATCAGTTCTCAAACATTCTCCTCCTCCTCTTACTGGCTTTATAAACAGAAATAAAATGTACACATGGGGGCCGGGGGTGGGGAGGGAAGAGGGAAAATTATTTTTTTTCGGCCTTGCCACTTGACTCTATTAAATCAAATTTCTCCCGTCAAGGCACCTTATTAGTTACAAGGCTAAAAATAGACTTGAGTTCTTCAGTATGAATCATCATTACTGCATTTGGTTGAGGGTACCATTTTTTTTTTAAAAAAAGATGTATTGTTGTAGCTAAACCCACCTCACGCTTCAAATTCTTCTTTACAATGAGGAGTGTCTGATATTCAGCTCAAAATGATGTGTTTTCCAAGACTTAACTAGGTGGCTCCGTGGCTAAGACACTGAGCTTGTCGGTCAGAAAGGTTGGCAGTTTGGCAGTTCGAATCCCTAGTGCAGGTTTCCTGTGGGAGCAGGGGGTTGGACTAGATGACCTCCAGGGTCCCATCCAACACTGTTACTGTTACTTGAATAGTCTTCTTGACAGTCCATTAAAAGAATCCCTAAGTGGAACCAAAGATAGTTTGGTAATCCAAGCAATGATCAGTAGGAAAGTGAATAGATTGAAAATCACCCATCCAAGTGAATTCAAGATGTATAACTTGTTTGATCCTTCCCCGATGATCTTATTCTCTATTATTAGGTTAAGAATGTTTATAATCAAATAGTTCTGACACATAAGATTTCTCAGAATAACATTTAAAAAAATCCTTCCTGGCATAACTAAAGTAATTATTTTGACCTCTGTTGGCATTTCACAAAGCAACTGTTTTATCTTTGAAGGAACAAAGCACATATATCTCATGCTTATCCATGTTCTAGAATTTCATAGGTCTTCTAGACTGGTTTCCAGTTACAAGTGCCCAAAAACATATGGAACAATTTCTCACATTGAGCCACACTCCCCAAGCTGTAGCATAAAGCTTAAACCCCACTAGTAAGTACGATACAGATCCAACCATCACCTACCAAATGTCATCCTTACTTTACTCTAGAGAAGGGTCCAACCTGGGCAACTTTAAGTCCTCTGGACTTCAACTCCAAGAATTCCCCAGCCAGCATGGAATTCTGGGAGATCCACAGATCTTAAAATTACCAAGGTTGGCCATCCCTGTCCTAGATGGTATCTCCAGCATCCAACTGATCTTCCGGAGTTGATCTTCCTTGTCAACCTCTCTTTCCAAGACTGGGGGAAGGAAGCCAACAGTTCCTTTTTAAGAACCATTAACTGAAACTGCAGCATGGCTTGGCATGTTCTTGAACATGTATACCTACATGGACACTCACACGTACTTATCCAAAGGGACATAATTGTCCAAGGTGGATGAAAACCTATTTTACGGGTCTCACCAGGTTTGCAGTATCAGCCTTTTTAGAGAAGAATGGGCTAATATTTTTTTCGATGATTAGCAATCATTCTCGTTTGAACCACTCTTCCTCTGTGAAACTTTTCAAAGCATCACTGAGTGCAACTGTGGGGGGGACAGGAAACTCACAGAGACAAATATTATGAGTGGAAAGTCTCCCTCCTCAAATTGCTGAAATGTGTCCTCACCTCCAGCAACCTAGCATTTCTCCTCAAAATAATGGGCCTATGAAGGGTATTTGGAATCAGGCAAAACATTCAGAACTGCAAATACGATTAAGATATAAGCAGCCTCCAAACTTTTGTTGTTGTTGTTGTTTTGCAAGTAGAAAGGGACTGACATTTTGTTGGAACAGACTTCTCTTATTTTGCAAGCTTTCTTTCTACCCTATATTTTCCCCTCTTTCCTTATCCTAATCTTAGCAGAGTTTGGCTGTCTATTGACCTGGCTTGTTGAATAGAATTTTTGTACACGCACAAGAAAAAAAATTGAAGGTTTAGACTTGTAAGCACGTTCTTGAAGGAACAAACATCCCTCTGACATGATTGAGTGCTGTTTAGTGTGAAAAAAAATGTGCTCTTCTCTTTGCTTCTTCTAAATGGGCTCAATCAATGGAGGGCCTAAGCAAATGAAGTCATGATTTTGCCCATTTTTCTTGGGGTGGTTCGATTCAGACTGTTTCTGGAAGACAATGTACCCATCAACCATATGTGGAAGGTTTCAAACCACGATTCCATATTTGAAATGAGGGGATGGAATCAATTCAGAGCAAGTAAATGATTCTATTAAAATGTAAATCCAAGAGCTCTTCCCACATAGAGGAGGAGGAGAGGAGGAGGAGGAGGAGGAGGAGGAGGAGGAGGAGGAGGAGGAGGAGGGAAAAAGAAGAAGGAGAAGGAGAAGGAGGACGAGAGAAGAAGAAGGAAGAAGAGGAGGAGAAGAAGGAGGAGGAGGAGGAGAAGAGAAGGAGAAGGAGAAGAGGGAGGAGGACGAGAAGGAGGAGAAGAGGGAGGAGGAGGATGAGAAGGAGGAGGAGAAGGAGAGGGAGGAGGAGGAAGAGGAATTTATACAAAATTCCTCAAAAATGTGGGTGGGGATGGATCAAATGAACAATTTTCACCCCACTGCTGGAACTTTCATAGGCTGGCTTGTTCTATTTTAATGCCATTGTGGATTAGAAAAATGGGATAGTTAAATATAGATGTTGTAACCTTTTTAATTCCCCTCCCCCTCCCCCCTTGTTAAAAGAAAATCCTCAGATGAGTCATCCTTTTGTCTTTTCAACATCACAAGTGGACCGTTTTCTCTTTGAACCTAGGTGCTTAGAATCAAGTCATTGATCTGGAGATTGCCTTCTTCAACCATTGAGTCTTGAGGGGAAAAAAATAACTTAGGGAGTGGAATATAATTGCATTCTTCAAATACTTGAAAGCGTATCAGATAGAAGAAAGCGTATGTTTTTCTTCTCTCTTGTTCCAGAGTGCAAGACGTGGAATAATGGATTTAAGTTATGGGATATCAATCAGATCTCAACTGAATGTTAAGGGAAAGAAATTCTAACAGGGACAATGGCTCATGAGATTGTGTGCTCTGCCTCACGGATGTTTCCAAGCAACCATCTATCAATAATACTTTAATTTAGATTCCAGCACAATAGAGTAAGCTGGAATTGATGGTTTCATTGGCCTTCCAACCATGTCTAGTTTAACCTCTTCCACAGCACAAAAGTGGCCCATGAAATGTTGTGGGTGTTGTGGTGCAGGTATATAATTGTGGCATTTACATGATGGCGTCGATGCTTGTGTCTTATGTTAACATCATCACGGTGACTTGCAGTCATACTACTTCTAATACAAGGGTTGAAAACTCATTTTCTATCTCACACCAGAGGTGGTTCCTACCAGTTCGCACCAGTTCGGTAGAACCGGTTCGTCAAATCTACCGAACCTGTGAGAAGAGGTTCCACCAGAAAGCAGCCCACACTACAGAAGAGGTTCCAAAAATTTTGGAAACCCACCACTGACACACACACACCACACACACACAGATCACACAGAGAGAGAAAGAAAAAGAAAAAGAAGAAAGAAAGAAAGAAAAAGAAAAAAGAAAGAAAAAGTGAGAGAGAGATGAAAGAAAAAAGGAAAAAGGAACAGAAAGACAAAAGGAAGGAAAAGAGAGAGAGAGAGAGAGAGAGAGAGAGGAGAGAGAGGAGGAGAGAGAACTATGGACGGCAAGCCACTCCACCAGGTCACATGGCCAGCAAGCCACTCCCACAAAGGAGGCCACACCCACAGAGTAGGTTTGAAATTTTTTGAAACCCACCACTGGTGTCAACACTCAATTTCATTGAGGGCCCAATCAGGGCCTGTGGTTGACCTCGAGGGGCTGGTGAGGGTGGCTCAACCGGGTAGTGGTGGCCAAGTGGATGGGCATGGTCAACTTGATGCCACTCCCCCCAACTGCTGGCATGTTTCCTCTTGTGTTGGTTACTGGGTCTAACCCATGTTGGCTGGATATTTCCTTTCACAATTGGGTAGACTGGTTCAAAGCCATGCTGGCCTGATCTTTCCTCTTCACATTGGGTAGACCTGGACGGCCCTGTGGGCTGGATGCAACCACATTGCAGGCAACATCCAGCCTGTGGGCCTTGAGTTTGATGCCTCTGTCCAATATGGATCATATAAGAGAAGCGGGGCAGTTCTTAACATCATGGACTGATGGTTTCTTGTCACATAGGCCTCGGAGGTTGACAGGGGGGATGACTGTAATTGGCCACCTACTTTCAGTCAATAATATCAATAATAATAGCCGGTAGAATTTTTTGTGGCCCTGAGCCCACATTGCAAGAATTCAGTAGGTATGCAATATTCCAGATTTCTTTTGCTACTTCTGACATCAATTATGCCATCAGAGTATTGACATGTTTAAATGTGAGTGCTCCAAGCTAGTGTAATTATTTAATATAAATACCACACCAGCAGATCTTTGCCTTTCAGATGTACAGTGTGTAGGAGTCATTAAAAAAAAGCTTATTTTAAATTGTGTACTTGTGTGAGTGGGAGGAGAGCTTCCCTTGATGTCGACTTTCACTAGAACTTTCACACCTGACCCATTTTGACACCTCCTCGTTGCTCTGCGATGGGCAATAATTCCTATGGAGACTGCCTCTGTTGAACAACATCTTTATTTCACTTTGTATTCTTGACCTTGTGAGTCAACATCAAAGCTCAGTTTCTTTGACCCGTGTGCCAATCAAAAGTGTTATTATGGCCAGAGACGTTACTTTGAACTACAGGTCTTTATTCTTGATTTAATAGATGCTTGTAAACCAAACTCTATGAATCATCCAGGCCAGGGCTAAATAAGACATAATCATAGATGCTGCTTTTTTTATTCATCCATTTATGCTACTAGGATTGTCAGCTTTAATAGTCAATCCCTCCCAGGGATTCTTGTAGACATTTGTCTTGAGGAAAACTTGGCTAAGGCTGAACTCTAGCTAAATGTCTAGCTAGAGACATGTAGTTAGAGAAATGTAGTAATGACCTGCATTTCCTTGATAATAAATGGGGCTGCTGATAAGAAAGGAAGGGGGGAGGAGGAAGAAGAAGGGCAGATGGAAGAAGGAAGGGAAAAGAGGAGGGAGATGGAAGGGAGAGGAGCAGAAGGAGGAGGAAGGAAGGAAGAAGGGAGGGAAAGGAGGTGGAGAATGGAAGGGAGAGGAGAAGGAAGAAGAAGGAGGAGAAAGAATAAGGGAAAAAGGAGGGAAAGGAGCAGGAGGACAGAAGGGAGAGGAAAAGGAGTAGGAGGAAGGAGGAAGAGGAGAAGGAAGAAGGAAGAGAAGGGGAAAGGAGGAGAAGGATGAAGGAGCAGAATAGGAGGAGGAGGAGACAAATTGAAGGTGGGAGCAGGTGGATAGAATGGAGAGGAAGAGGAAGGGAGAGGAGGAGGAGCTTTCAATAATTATGTTAGTAGAGGTTACCTTAAGGATGAAGAAGAGATAGAGATAAGCTTCCTTAATAAAACAGAAAATCTGCATTTCTTATTAATATTGGAAAGAAATCTAACACTCCAGAGAGTGTCGTGGTCTTTGCCCAAGTTTAAAAACTTATAGGAAATAGAAGTTACTTATTGCAATGAACAAATATAATGTAGTTTTGAATTTAGACTGTGTTACACCAATTTTGTACACTTCTTTTTCTCTTGAAACCCCCAAAGGGATGTGATGCACTGTACCCCCACCCCCCATTAAAGAATCTTGCCCAAGATCATTTAATCCATCTCACCCTTCGAGATAATGGCACAGGCTTATCTAATCTATAATAATGCCATGGCTTAATTGAGTAATGGCTAATAAGAATCTTTAAACAGATTAAAATTAATGACATTAAGCATAAGGCAGCCCACTAATGGGAATCGTGGATTTGATGGGTGGGGAAATGTATTTATTTTAGAAGAGTCGTCTAAATGACCTTGCTTGGATTTAGAAAGTAAGTTAGAACTGGACCTGGTTAGAATTTGGATGAAGAAACTGCCAGGAATCTCAGGGTTGTAGGCAGTGGTGGGATTCCATTTTTTTTACTACCGGTTTTGTGGGCGTGGCTTTGTGGGTGTGGCTTTGTGGGTGTGGCAGGGGAAGGATACTGCAAAATCCCCATTCCGTCCTCATCCCACTAACCTGCTTTCCAGCTCCCTTCTCCTGCTCAGGGGCACAAAAGAAGAGCAGAGGGGAGGATGGGTGCAGCAGGGGCGTGGCCAGCCTATTGGCCGGTTCTCTGAACTACTCAAAATTTCTGCTACCGTTTCTCCAGAACCTGTGCAGAACTGGCTGAATACCACCTCTGCTGGTAGGTTAACCAAGACGACCCTGTGAATCTATCTCAGAAGAAAGCAAATGGCAAAATGACTTTTTATACTGCTGCTGAGAAAACAATACAGATGTTTGCTTGTAGTTACCAGATGCAACCTCAGTTGGGGGGACTTTCATTGAGCTGATCTTGAAAAGGCTCAATCTACAGTAGTTATCAGTAGGATAGGCAAGAACATGGGCACACTACAAGGCTGTGAATTAGGCTGAGAACTTGAAAACCCATCCTCAAAGAGGACAATGCCAAATTAATACAATACAATACAATACAATACATACAATAGCAGAGTTGGAAGGGACCTTGGAGGTCTTCTAGTCCAACCCCTCCCTAGGCAGGAAACCCTATACCCTTTCAGACAAATGGCTACCCAACATCTTCCAGTGTTGGGGCATTCACAACTTCTGGAGGCAACTTCTATTCCACTGATTAATTCAGTTGTGATACCAGATCCCATCTGGATTGCCTGGATATAAAATGTGTGATGCAGCGAAGGCTCCTGGGGTTGTTTTATAGTTAATTAAGTAGGAGAAACAAGGATCAGATCAATTGGACTCTGTGATCCTTAGCTGCAGTCCAGCCTTTCTCCTTCCACTTAATTCTGCCTGTTCAAAGAGAAGCAGGAACTTCTGGCTGGTGAAGCTCTCTCTGAATTCAGGAACTGAGGAGTTAATTCTCAGTGGAAGTCAAATTCCACTGAAGTGTGTTCCCGTGGGCCAGCTGCTGCATCAGCTGATAAAATAGAAGACTAATTAAAGATGCTTTTAAGTGCAAATCAATGAACGGTCAAGCTCGGGGAGAATTCTAGCATTGCATATCTACATTTGTACCAAATTTTCATTACTTTTCTTGGGCAGGAATGAAAGGTCCATGAGTTTAATGGGCATTTTTTTTTTTTTTTTACAAAAAAAGAGAAAAATCCCCACTAGAACTTCTTGGTTGAAGACTTTTGCTGGATTGGAGTTTCCAAAGTTGCATTGAAGTGGTGACTGTGGCAGAGCCTGATATCTGTTGTCCTGGTAACGAGGGAAGAGTCCTCTTTGTGCCGTCCATTACGCCTGGATGTGTGAACGGGTTGTGTGTGTGGAAAGCTTAGTAAGCAAAGATGAGACGGTCCAATTTCTCACTGGGGACAATTACTACTAGGCCTGGAGCTGTCCATCTCCTATGGTGCTGATAAACTCATCACCCTGAACAGTGTGGAGGCCATTTACTCTGTCACCAAAACCCAAGAATCTCTTGAAAAAATATATATGGTTGTGCTTCTGAGCGTTGGTCTTGCTCTGCTGAAGGATCCACAGGTTTGCTCTGTGCTCACTGTCATTTCACATCAACACATGATGTGACCAAGGGGCCAAGATTCCACCCTAGGAACAGTTTTAAAAATGTGGACTACATATTCCAATCTGTAAGTTCAAGTCTCTCTTTAAAAAAATGGTTAAATGACTTGATTATTGTTAATTTCTTCTGCCAACCTAGCAGTTCGAAAGCACGTAAAAATGCAAGTAGAAAAATAGGAACCACCTTTGGTGGGAAGGTACAGCGTTCCATACGCCTCTGGTCTATAGTCATGCCAGGCACATAACCACGGAGACATCTTCGGACAGCGCTGGCTGTTCGGCTTTGAAAGGGAGATGAGCACCACCCCCTAGAGTCAGGAACGACTAGCACATATATGTGAAGGGAACCTTTACCTTTATTTTTATCCATTCATTTTAATTGTGTAATGCCATGAATAGATGCACAAGGCCACTTCTGATTAGTGTAGAACACTGGAATTTGTGTGTTGTGTTCTGCCTCTCCTTCTCCTCTTCCTCTCTTCCTTTCTGTTCTCTTCTCCACTCCTCTCTCTCTTCTGTCTTCTCTTTGCTCTCCTTTCCTCCCCCTAGTTCTCTGTCTTCTCTGTCTTCTCTCTCCTCTTTTCTCTTCTCCTCTCCTTTCCTTTCCTCTCTTCTGTCTTGCTGTTCTCTCTCTTCTCACTCCTCTCCTTACTTCTCCTCTCCTTCCTCTCTTCTGTCTACTCTCCTCTCTCTTCTGCTTGCTTCTCTCCTCTCTCTTTATATCGAAATATAATGCATTGATTAAATGCAAAAGTTTAAAACAATTCTTTTCTCAGCCAAGACTTGGTGCAAAAGCTATTGAATAACAAATCCATCAACACATTAACGGAAGAGTAAAGGTCACCCAGGCTGATATCGGAAGCTCCAGAGATCAGCGTCTTCAATCATTTCGTATTGGGTGAACTGGGGTCACTGAGCAAAGAGTTTGAGATAAGTTCTCTCCACTTATGCAAACCTTGTTTAAATTTTCATTTAATATTGCAGTTTTTACACTTCTGTCCCCTTTTCCTTCTCAATTCCAGATGCTCCCAGCAAGTCATGCTACCAATTTTATCTTAGCGGTTAGTAAATCCGAGAGAAGTACCTGAATGGGCGGTGAATGTCTCAATTAACCTTTTTTTTTCTGCAAAAGCTTTATATGTCATCTTTTTTCTTTGCAAGATGCAAACCTGTTCCCCTTCTTTTAAAGAGATAGTGCAAAAAAAAAATTATATCAAATGCCAGTAAATGAAAAAAAAGCTCTTTGAAAAAGAAAATGAGTTTCTTAAAAGCTCTTCCTAAACCATTGGAGCTTCTGCCTTCATCGTGTCCTGATCCCACCTCTGGTGTGCTGGAAAACGGCTTAACCTTTACGTGCTTCCATCACAGGAGAGAAAATCATTGATTTCCATTTCTATAATATCAACATTTTTATTTGACTCTCATGCATTTCATATGTGAGGGAAATGCAATTAAATCCTATGCACCTTGGTAGTCGTCCTTTCTTGCTGTTTAAAAGAGGTGACAAACTTATAATAAATTTATAGTGAATTATTTAAAAATGGCTCTTTTTTTATCTTCTCTTCAAATGGCAAAGAAAACAATAATAAGAAGAGATGAAGGTACATGCATAAACACTGTCTATCTACCATCTATTATGTATCTGTATCTCTCTCTTCTCCTTTCAATCTCCCTCTATCCCTCTATCATCTCTAGCTCTCTATCCCTCTATGCCATCCAGCCATCATCGTCTTCTTCATCATCATCAATTTCTATCTCTACTATTATTATCTCTCTCTCTCTCTGTCTCTCTCTCTCAGTCTCTCTCTCCTCTTCTTCATCATCTACCTTTATCTTCTATTATTATCAGTTTCTCAGTCTCTCTCTCTCTCTCTCTGTCTGAATGTCATGAATATTAAAATTATATTATTGACAATTTCATTTCTTATTCTTTCCCCCCTTTAAAGGCAGCCATTTCAACCATTTGCCTATTTATCCAGAATTCAACTCGGTTTGTAACTCTTACTTTTACTTTGGAGCAGAAATTGACATACTTCCTGGCTGCTTCTCCTTACATGGTAAGCCCACAATCATGTCTTTGAGAAACAAGCTTAATTGTCCCAACCATCAATGAACACATTGCTCGCTGGAGATGTTGGCTTTTCTGTAGTCATCTTATGGGGCAATCATTGTCTGAAATGGTATACGTTTGTCTGAAATGACACATTGAGGTTGGTCTAGAAGACATCTAGGCTCCCTTCAAACTCTGTTATTCTGCTCTGTCTTATGGATA
Source organism: Thamnophis elegans (assembly GCF_009769535.1). NCBI lineage: Eukaryota > Metazoa > Chordata > Lepidosauria > Squamata > Natricidae > Thamnophis > Thamnophis elegans. Next base: position 58,333,072 of record NC_045552.1, read on the forward strand.
TCCTTTTAAAAGTGTGATACTTTAGTCATTTCACAATTCAATGTGCTTTGGACTTCTTAGTTTGTAGACGTGCTTCAAAAGTTTGATGGCATCCAGATGCTGTCCATCCAACCAGCTGCCGCCAATGGTCCATAGTACCCAAAGTTTTTCTGTCCATAGTACCCAATGCCCATATCCTAATGATCTTCTGAATCTGTTTTGGGGAAAGGCTATAAACCAGGAGAATGATGATGGGAACCACTTTAGGATGAAACATGAAGCTTCTCAAAAGCTTAAGAAGTTTCAGCATTCCGCCCAGGCATCGGGAGGTCGCTATCTTTAAAATTTTGTTCTCAAGATGACATTCTGATAAATCGCAACAGAACTGTTTTAAATAGAAATAAGCATTGAAATATGCAGTGAATTTCTGTATCTTATCAGGATTTCACGGCTGCGTAGCAAAAGCCATATGCATGACAAAAGCAAAGATCAAGATATCAAATCTCTGCTCCATTATTAATTTATTGCTGGCCAAGGTTACTTTGAGGATAAAAGAGAGCAAAACTCTAACTTCGTCCATTCCGGGTAATATTTTTTGAAATGTAGGAAAGGTTAAAAAAAACCACATGTTTAATCTAGGGAGAAACATTTGCATCGCATGCTCAGTAAGCATTAATCACGATTAGCTTGTTGACCCAAACTCTTCCTGCTTGGTTCATTGATGGTTTATTGTGTTATGTGCACCAACTAATGGGTTACGCGAGTAACCATGTTGTCATGCCTGCAAGCCATTTTTTTTTCTTTTTGGACTTCAGGCCTGCCACACTTTCTACTGTGGGAAAATGGGAGTGGGGATTATATGGAGTTGGGTGATATGTAGCCATAATAACATTCTTCTTAGAAAGCCAAGGTCATCTTTGTTTCTGCACCTGGGCAGACCTGGATGGTGGAATTTATCTTCGTGGCAGTGGGAGATTGGACCATATGATGGCTTGTGGGTGTGGAGTGCAGATCTTGTACTTTCAACTGGGTGGGAAACCTGGAAGCTTTCACATTCGGGTTTTCCCAGATGTGCCAACATGACGTTTCTAATAAAGTGGAACTTTGAGGAAACCCAGGCCTCGGAGTTGTTATTTGGTTAGGGGGTGTTTTTCAGGACCCTGACACATACGTTTCAGAATGAGGTGAATTAGAGTCTTAAAAAAGTCATAGAAATCACATATTCCATTATATGCAGATCGATATAGAAAGGGTTCCCAACCATAAAAGAAGGAAAACACATTGGTTTACAGCAGAGCAGAGTTAAAGACACAGCTCAGCTGCTGACTTGAAAACCCAACAGAAATAGCATTTTTGTTTAACAGGATGTTTGATCATTTGGCATTTAATTTTTGCTCATCTGGTGTGCAGGGAGGGAAGGAAGAGAGAGGGTGGGGGGAATGCCAAACACCACAAGAAAAATAAGTGTCTCCTTCTGAATATAACTGCTGGATACAGATTGTCGTTCATACAAATGTTAAGCTGTGCAACTGGGCATGTGTTCCTGAATCATGTTGAAGGTTGCCAAGATGACCTTCTGGTCCCCATTTCCCCAAAACCAACATGCCACACTCATTTGCTGTGCTCAGGAACAACTCCAAACCAGCCCTGCTCTCAAAATAATCTAGTTCTGCTTAACAGATTAGTTACAAACTCTCGCCAAGAACATCACTTTCTGGCCCAAGCGAGGCTTTCTCAGATGTGTTCCCAAATTTGATATTCTGCTCGAAAGAAGCGCATTGATGTGGTGGAACAGATTTCTGGGAGGGGCCTTCCCCCAACTGCAACATTGAAACCCTCCACCTCCTCTTGTAATGGGGGCTTCTGCTTTTTCCCACCAGTGCTCAGTCAAATCCTCTTTGCTGCTCATGTGTGAATGCCTGTGAGATGATCGCGCCACACTTATACTTCATTCACTTGGCCAAGTGTGGCTAGACACAAGGAATTTGTCTCTGGTACAGAAGCACTCAGTGTACTTGCAAAACAACGGACGACAACACAACAACAATAATAAGAATAATCCTATCACAATAACTGTGACACCATCAAATGTCCCCATCTGCTTATGCCAGGTCCTTGGAGAGGACTCGATATGTAACAGAAATTCAAAAAATCCAATCTGAACATCTGGCTGACTATAGGATGGATAATAAATAATAAAACTGCCGACTTTGCAATAACAAAGTCGAAACTGTTTCACATTTAATATGTGAATGCAGCAAATTGCACAAACTGATTACAAGCTAGACATGACCGAGTTGCTAAATTAATCCACTGGTCATTATGTAAAATAATGATTTACCCGTATCCAGAAAGTCATGGGAACATAAAGTGGAAAAAAGTTACCGAAAAATGAGAAGGTGAAGATCTTGGGGGACTTTCGATACAAACAGATCGTCATTTGGAGCACAACACGCCAGATTATCACGGTTGTCGAGGGCCAAAGTGTACCGTTTATTGATATCGCTGTTCCTGGAGATGCCAGAGTCAAAGAAAAAGAACTAAAAAAATAATGAAAGATCGCGATCTGGCCATCAAAACTACACAGCTATGGATGAGCATGTAACAGTGATACCCATTGTCATCGGGGCATTTGGCATCATGTCCAAGAATTTTACAAGATATATCAACAAATTGCAGCTTCCTGCAATATCACTGGCGGAACTGCAAAAAATTGAGCTACTCGGACATCTTATATTTAAGAAGGTCCTTGGTTGATACCTAGGGCGCTGGCAGCAAACCGTATCAACCATTAGCACTAGTCACTGGTATTTGTAATGTATTTTTGAATGTTCAGTTGGCTGAGATTCATGTTTAATGATAAAGTATATATAATAACAATAACAATAACAACAACACAACAACAACGAACTTGCAAAGAAAGGACTGAAAAATTTTGCAAAAGGGCTACCTCGCTATTGGAAATTTTAAATTTATCAGACTTGAACATTCTGATTCTACAAAAAACCACCCTACTTGGAACAGCTTATATCCTCCGATGTTACCCTAACAGTTCCTAGGTCTTTGGTTAGGACTCGAGCTGTTGAGCTACCAACCAGCCCCAAAGGCTGTGAATCTCACCAAAGATTAACCATGTAACAACAACAACAACAACAACAACAACAACAACAACAACACCACAGTGATACCCTATTCTATTCCTATTCCTATTCTACTCTACTCTACTCTACTCTATTCTATTCCACTGTCCCAAGAGAGGAGTTGAAAACAGTTTGTGTCCAGGATGTGAGGAATATCTACTCACCCTTCCTTCTGATCTGCACAATATTCTATGGAAGGCAGGCTGGCTCCAATATCTATGGCATGAAGGCCTCACTGGGGAGGAGAGAATGAAGATGTAGCATCTCCACATTTGTGAGGAAGATCTTAGGAAGAAGAAGTCATCATCCAACGGAGAAGACAAGGGGATTCATAATTGAGGTTCTGTTTGCGGGATCCTTGATGCTCTCAGTGCTGAATAACTAGTTCAAGTAACGAAACATCTGCAAGAAAAACCACCAAGTTCAAAGAGCACCAAGAACTCTCATTTCAACCCTGAGCTACCAAGTTTCTCCTTCATTGGCTTCTATTGGAGCTTGGAAGGCAAGGGTGACACTCATCAAATCCGAACAGGAAAGGAGAAGAAGTTACAGAGATCATCTGGTAGAATACAAAGCATTGTTTCAAAACAAATCACTCAATGTCACATTTTTACATTTCCCCTTGGAGTGAATAACTCACGAGAGCTTCTAAGAGGATGGAAAGTACCTATAGAGGTAGATGTAGAGATAACAACCCCCCCCCAAAAAAAATATATGAAAGAAGGCATGTTACGTGATGTTAATGAGTACACATGCTTGAATGTTCTGTTTTGTTTCTCACCATTGGTTCATAAACACTTAACGTAGAATAATCAAATCCGAAGCACTCCTAGACACACTCATCTTTCCACCTGACTCCATCAATCCTCTTTCACCTCCTAAAAAACACAGAGCCTCATCACTTTCAACCCTCTTCACGTTGTGGAAGAAACTTGGATGAGGCCGCTGCTTATTACAAAAATAAGAAAAACAAAGAAAGGAATTTCATGAGACGAATCAGCATTGCACCTGCCTTTAAAAAAGAGGAGGAGGAGGAGGAGGAGGAGGAGGTGGTGGAAGAGGAGGAGGTGGAGGAGAAAGAGAAGAAGAAGGAGGAGGAAGAGAAGAAGGAGGAGGAGGTGGAAGAGGAGGAGGAGGAGGAAGAAGAAGGGGGAGGAGGAGGAGGAGAAGAAGAAGGAGAAGAGGAGGAGGAAGAATAGGAGGAGGAAGAGGAAGAAGAAGAAGAAGGAGGAGGAGGAGGAGGAGGAGGAGGAAGGAGAAGGAGAAGGAGAAGAGGAGGAGGAGAATAGGAGGGAGGAGGAGGAAAGAAGAGAAGGAGGAGGAGGAGGAGAAGAAGAAAGGAGGAGGAGGAGGAAGAAGGAGAAGGAGAAGGAGAAGGAAGAGGCGGAGGAGGAGGAGGAGGAGGAAGAAGAAGAGGAAGAAGAAGAAAGAAAGAAAGAAAGAAAGAAAGAAAGAAAGAAAGAAAGAAATATGAGGCCAGCGATGTGATGTGGAGAAACTATGCCACCTTCTCCAGCGATCATCCTTTCTGCCCTGGGATTTGAAACTGCAACATCTTGATGGAACCTGGGGGTTTTCTTGTTTATAAGGGCACCCTTGCAACATGCCTTAATGGATGCAGTTCATCTGCAACCCCTAGGCCTTTTTGTGGCAATAATTAACGGAATGTGGGCCTATGGAATTGCAAGGTCTCTCCTAACCTTGAGTGCATACATGGGACATCATTAGTGTACATGCAAAGTATTTTTTTTCCCAATTCAAAATAGAGCTGGAAGCATGGTGGGTTTCAAAAATGTCAGCAATGGGTTCTCTGCCTGGTTGCTGGGTGGGCATGGAGATGGTGGGGCATGGCCCAGTCAGCCTCCTGCATGGCAGGGTGGGGCATCCTTGAGCCTCTAGGAGGGCAAAAACTTGTCTCCCTTGGGCTCCAGAGGCCCATTTTTTCCCCTTCCCCAAGCCTCCACATAGGGACTACACTTACCCTCGCATCCAAAATAGGCTGCGTGGAGATTCCTGGCAGAGTAGGGAGGGTAGGAGGAGCAGGAGGAGTGGAAGGGGCCAGCCAGGGGTGGGATTTGGAGGTTCTCCAACCTGGCCATAACATTAGCTATGGATTCTCCTGAACCCAGGAGACCCCGTCGCAGCCCACCCCTGGCTGGAAGGGATCTTGGGTTCTTCTAGTTCAACCCTATGCTCAAGCAGGAAAACCTATACTGTTCTCTGTTTCAAAGCTGAAGAGACAGCGCTGTCTGAAGACGTCTCCATGGTCATATGGCCGGCATAACTCAATGCCAAATGCGCATGGAACACTGTTCCCTTCCCATCAAAGATGGGTCCTATTTTTCCTACTTGTATTTTTTACCTGCTTTCAAATTGCTAGGTTGGCAGAAGCTGGGACACGTAACGGGAGCTCACTCTGATATGTGGCGCTAGGGATTTGAACGGCCAAACTGCCGACCTTTCTGATCGACAAGCTTAGCATCTTAGCCACTGAGCCACCACGTCCCACTTATTGTGGCTTATGTTCCTTTTAAAACCACCTTGAAGGTTTTGAAATGATGAGAATCCTGAATCCTCCATTGCTAGTGGCTTTCTTTGACTTCTTCAAGTTGGGCAGGCGTTAGGAAGAGTCAGGAAATTCCACACCAAGATATGTCTCTTTGATGACTAAGTTAAGGCGGTAAGAACATTCATTTGTATTTATAGCTAGTTTTCATGTTCTGTGAGAGAGATTTATAAGTCATTTTATTTTCTAATCTTCTCCTGTTAGTAGTTCTGCAGCAATGATAGGAAGGACAGAGCAAAACAATATAAGAGTTATAAAGAATATAGATGTCCTAAGTAACATGCTTATATCAGTATTGATTATCCAAGACGCTTACCTTCAGGACAAGGAAAATAAGACTTTTTAACATCTAAATATCAGGAAAGACAATTCAGATATTATGTTCCTGTGATGATTATTTGGCTTTCACTTAAGTGAGATTCTTATATACAAGGAAATAATGTTTTTTTTCCCCAAGGTCAAATTCTGGAAAGATAGAATTACTCAAGACTAAGACAGAATGTCCTTGTAGAAATAATAAAGATTTGGAAGTCACAATTTTATTATAGTGCAGAATGTTGGCACTTTTTTAAAAAAAAAATGAAAAGATTCTTAGGATCTCCAGAAAAAGAACCACCTAATGAAGAACTCAAGCAGGAGGACAGCCCATGGTCATGGATGCCGTAGTTTGGATTCCTTCAAAGAATTGGTGTTGAATTCATAAATCACCTCTGCAAACCTGAAATTGGATTCATGCAATCGTTTAACTTGGGTTTCTGCCTATACTGATTTTCTGGTTTGGCTCAGAAATTGCTATTGCTAGATTTGAGCTTGGATGAGAAAGGAGGAACATTGGAATTTGGGTTTGCAAAAGGAAGGAGGGAAGGAAGAGGAAGGGAGGCGAGAGAGGAGAAAGAGGGAAGGGGAGAGAGAGTGAGAGGGAGAAGAGAGGGAAAGGAGAGGGAAAAGAGAGGGAGAAGAAAAGGAGAGGGACAGGGAAAGGATACCAAGAAGAGAGGGAGAGGGAAAAGAGATGGAAAGGGAGAGGAGAGGACAGGAGCGGGAGAGGAGAGGACAGGAGAAGAGGAGAAGGAGAGTGAAAAGAGAGGGAGAAAGAGAAGAGGTGAGAAGGGAGAGGAGAGAAACACATTGCTGCTGAATAATAAATAAAATTCAACTGAAGTAGCTGATTGTTGCAGTGCAGAATATTATTCTGCAATTTGTGATACAAAACAAGCAGTCCTTGCAAGAAAAATACTTGCAAGAAATGACTTCTAAGTAAAATATCTGTTGAAAACTCAGATTTGCTGGTGATATTGAGTACAAAGAGTTGTGTATTTCTTCCTGATGATTCAAAAAGCAAAGTTGAACACAACATTAAGTCAGTCATGTGAAAATTCTTGGAGGAAACATTGATGCCTTCCTAATGTCGGCTTTATTCAAGTTCCAGGAAATCTTTGCCAGTTTCTTTCAGCCCAGAGAATCTTCCCACAGCAGGTGAAGCATGGATTAATTTAAAATAAGTACAAAAGGGAAGAAGTGAAATCAAATCTCAAAATGTATTTGTTCAGCGAGGCGAAAGGAAAAGAGGGTTGGTACGAGAGCCTAACGTACCTCTTTTATTTTGAAGTAATCAGAAAAAACACCCAATTGTCGACTTCATTTTAAGGTTCTTCCAAGGACCTTAAAAAAAAAAAGAAGATGAAATTCAAACTGAAATTAAATGCAAAAAGCATCAGAGATTAGTCTCCAGACGTACCAATGTTAATTAAAGGAAGCAAGTATGTTGTGGCTCATGTTCAGGGAGGTAAACAGCAGAAGATCAACTGTTGATTTCACTGGGCGTGTTTTTTAAAAAAAATCATCATTCTGGAATCAATTCTTAGCAAGGAAAGTTAGAACGTTACTAAACTGAATTAATCAGCCGTAAGTTGCTCATTTTTAGTGTGTGAAAATAAATTTCAAAGCTTGCAAAACGAAGGGTCGTAAGTTGAAGTCCACCTGCAGCTTACGACCATGGCTTCAGTACAGGATAGGGCAGAAGAGGGCAGGCAGAACAGAGCGGAACAGAACAGAACAATGAAGAATAGAATGGAATGGAACGGAATAGGAATAGGAATGGATAGAATAGAATAGAAGAGTAGAATACAATAGAGAATAAATAGTGAACAGAACAGAACAGTTTATTCGCCAAGAATGCAAAAAAGATGCAAAAAAAGAATTGGACAAAGATAAAACTGGACACTTCATGAGTGTTTCTCTCTCTCTCTCTCTCTCTCTCTCTCTCTCCCTCCCTCCCTCCCTCCCTCCCTCTCTCTCTCTCTCTCTCTCTCTCTCTCTTGTGTGCGTGTGTGTTAGAAAGATGGATAGATAGAGATAGAGATAGAGATAGAGATAGAGATAGAGATAGAGATAGAGATAGAGATAGAGATAGATAGAGATAGAGATAGAGATAGATAGAGATAGAGATAGAGATAGAGATAGATGATAGATAGATAATTAGATAGATGATATAGATATAGATGATATAGATATAGATGATATAGATATAGATGATATAGATATAGATATAGATGATATAGATATAGATGATATAGATATAGATATAGATATAGATATAGATATAGATAGATATAGATAGAGATAGAGATAGAGATAGAGATAGAGAGATAGAGACATAGAGAGATAGAGAGATAGAGAGATAGAGAGATAGAGAGATAGAGAGATAGAGAGATAGAGAGATAGAGAGATAGAGATAGAGATAGATAGAGATAGAGATAGATGATAGATAGATAGATAAATAGATAGATAGAGATAGAGATAGAGATAGAGATAGATAGATAGATAGATAGATAGATAGATGATAGATAGATAGATAGATAGATAGATAGGTAGATAGATAGATAGGTAGATAGATAGATATAGATATAGATACACTCTCTCTCTCTCTCTCTCTCTCTCACACACACACACACACACATAGTCCTCCTCATTAAATAATACTTTTAAATAGTATTTTCTTTATTGCGCCTGACAAAATGATTGATTGTGTTGAAGCCTTCCTCGAAACCCCCTCCCCCTGCCCTTCGCCAACTTCTGGATCAGGATGCCCAGAGGTTTACACCTTACCCAAGAACAGAGCAGGAAATAAATCCGCGAGAGGCAGTGCAAACTCACAAGCGAAATGCACAACGGCCTCTCTGCAAGAAACACAAGGCTGCTTAAACGGCTTGAACTGCACGGGTCAATGCCGTGTGATTGAGGTCCGCAGTACGCATTGTAAATTCATTTGAGGAAGTGCTGAACGTGTTTTCAGGATCACGGGATGCATTTCCTCAGCTGCAGGATCAAAGATTGAATTATTCTTCCCGATTTTCGATGACAGGTTTACCCACATCCAAGAACTGCAAGAGGACTCCCGCCTGGATGGCTCATCCCAGACCCCTAATCCCAATCCTAAACCTGTTTTGCTCGGTGCAATTGTGCAATGTTCTTTCTCTTGAAATAATGACTCGACTTACAACAGTTTGTCTCGCGACTGTTTGAAGTTACGATGGCACTGGGGAAAAAAGGGACTTATCACTGTTTTCAGGCGTACAACACGTTGCAGCATCCACATGGTCACACGATCAGCATTCAACCTCTTGGCAACTGACTCATATTTATGACGGTGGCTGTGTCCCAGGACCAGGCGACACCCCCCCCTTTGCGACTTTCTGACAAGCAATCGTTAAGTAATGAGTTACTTAACGACCGTGTAACTAACTGAACAATTGCAGTGATTCATTTAACAACAGTGGCAACAGACATCATAAAATGGATCAGTATTCATTTAAGAAATGACTCGCTTATCAATAGAAATGTTGGGCTCACTTGTGATTGTAAGTTGAGGACTATCTGCATTGCAGTGGGATAAGCTTTCCTTTCATTTCCTTTCTCTATCCCTTCTCTTCCCTTCTCTTCCCCCTCTCCCTCTCCCTCCCTCTCTTCATCTCCCTTCATCTCCTTTTTTCCTTCCCTTCCCTGCCTTCCTTTCCCTTCCTTTCCTTTCCTTTCTCCTTCCCTTCCTTTCCCTTCCCTTCCTTCCCTCCCCTCCCCTCCCCTTTCTCCTTCCCTTCCTTTCTCTTCCTTTCCTTTCCTTTCTCCTTCCCTTCATTTCCCTTCCTTCCCTTCCCTTCCTCCTTTCCCTTCCTTTCCGTTCGTTTCCTTTCCTTTCCCTTCCTTTCCCTCCCTTTCCCTTCCTTTCCCTCCCTTTCCCTTCCTTTCCTTCCCTTCCCTTCCTCCTTCCCTTCCTTTCCCTTCCTTCCCTTCCCTTCCCTTTCTCCTTCCCTTCTTTTCCCTTCCTTTCCTTTTTCCATCCCTTCTCTTCCCTTCTCTTCCCCCACTCCCTCTCCCTCCCTCTCTTCATCTCCCTTCATCTCCTTTTTTCCTTCCCTTCCCGTTCTTTCTTTTCCTTTCTCCTTCCCCACCCTTCCCTTCTTTTTTCAAAACTTTATTTTTGGGTGTTTTACTAAGACCTCCAATGCAAAGGACAGAGGTTGCAGTCAGGACAAAAATCTACCTTGTTGTCCCTTCTTAAGATTTCATTAAAATTAAAGATGGCAGTAGGGTTATTCTCCAGTCATGTGTTTAATAATCTTCCTTTTCTGCCATATTAGGGGGAAAAAATCACAATTATGCACACGTTTTTAGAAGTCCCTGTGGGTCATATCCAAAGCTTTCAGAGGTCACACATGTATCTCAGGTAAGTGTTGTGCATCTTTAAGTATGGTGTAGGGCGTGCATATTTTAATTATATAAAGATGCTAAGATAGTTTCAACATTAATCAAAGTGAAGCCACTGGTGAATGGTACGCTATATTGTTAGAGCAGTGAATAATTATTCCCCTTTTCCTCTTCTCTTTTCATATTTCAAGGGAAACCAGTTCTAGTTTCTTTTAGAATAACAAGAGTTGGAAGGGACCTTGGAGGTCTTCTAGTCCAACCCCCTGCTCTGGAAGGAAACCCTACACCATTTCAGACAAATGGCTGTCCAACATCTTCTTAAAAACTTTCAGTGTTGGAGCATTCACGACCTCTGGAGGCAAATTGTTCCACTGGTTAATTGTTCTCACTGTCAGAAAATGACACCTATCCATCTCTGCCCCCTTCTTTTTATCCCCAGAGCTAAGGTGGAGCTTCACTAGCAACGGTTTCATTCATAAGTGATGTATACCAAAACTGGGTTAAACTTCCAACACCTACCCACTGCAGCACAGTTGGGTGAGTAGAACTCTGTTATTCTCCCTGTTCCCATCGCTACTTGAAGAATTTTACAGGGTTGAATTGAGTCTTTCTCAGAAATTGCATGTTATAAACGTTTTTGCATTGAGCAGAATTAATGAGGGAACTGTGCGTGGTGTACGTGTGAGTCTTCAACTCAACATATAATGCCATTTTTTGTTGTTGTTGTTGGAGGAGGTTAAAAAACAGCTCTCTGCTTGTTAATCAAGTCCAACTCCACAACCAACTTCTGGTTACCACCCAATCTGTTGACCTTCCCATCTTACTTGCCTCTCTTCTTGTATTCTGTTTTGGGCTCTACATGCAAATGAGATGCGTTTACCCTTTTCTACCACCGAAATAACACTCCATTAGCTCTCAACTCAACAGGGGCCCAAAAATGATGGCACTTGGTACACGCAGCACTTACTCTTAAAAGCCAATCTATGGCTTTCAAATGACAGGCCTTGGTCTCCATTTTATATGTCATAATTATATATCGCACGCCTCTGCTTAAAAGCAGACCCTCCTTCTAAGAATATCACACCTATTTGCACCAAACAGCACACAAACTTACTGTAAGTGTTTTGTACCCCTGGCCAATCTTATTTCAGGAATTCACTAATCTGGAAGGGCAATATGTAGTGAAATAGCAGAATAAGAAATTTGGAAGGGATCTCGGAGGTCTCCTAGTCTACAGTCAGTTGTAACTACAATTCAATTCTGCAGATATTCTTTGGTTTGCCATTCTGCAAATTTATGTCAATTTAATTTTGAATAGATAGATAGATAGATAGATAGATAGATAGATAGATAGATAGATAGATAGATAGATAGATAGACAGACAGACAGACAGACAGACAGACAGACAGACAGACAGACAGACAGAAGTATAGGTATAGATAAATGAGAGAGAGAGATGATAGGTAGGTAGGTAGGTAGGTAGGTAGGTAGGTAGGTAGGTAGGTAGGTAGATAGATAGATAGATAGATAGATAGATAGATAGATAGATAGATAGATAGAAGTATAGGTATAGATAGATGAGAGAGAGAGAGAGATGATAGGTAGGTAGATAGATAGATAGATAGATAGATAGATAGATAGGTAGGTAGGTAGGTAGGTAGGTAGGTAGGTAGGTAGGTAGATAGATAGGTAGATAGGTAGATAGGTAGATAGGTAGATAGGTAGATAGGTAGATAGGTAGATAGGTAGAAGTATAGGTATAGATAGATGAGAGAGAGAGAGAGAAAGAGATGATAGATAGATAGATAGATGGATAGATGGATAGATGGATAGATGGATAGATGGATGGATGGATGGATGGATGGATAGATAGATAGATAGATAGATAGATAGATAGATAGATAGATAGATAGATAGAAGGATAGAGAGATAGATAGACATACATACATACATATAGGTTAGAGAGAGAGAGAGACAGACAGACAGACATATATGTTATAGAGAGATAGATAGAAGAATAGATAGAAGAATAGATAGATAGATAGATAGATAGATAGATAGATAGATAGATAGATAGATAGATAGATAGATAGATAGAGGCAGGCAGGCAGGCAGGCAGGCAGGCAGGCAGGCAGGCAGGCAGGCAGGCAGGCAGGCAGGCAGGCAGGCAGGCTGGCAGGCAGATGAGAGATAGATAAATAATAGACAGACAGACAGATGATAGGGCTACAGACTCTCATCCTGCTTGATGGAAACATGGTAACCTCCGTAAGCATGTTGATATATATATATATATATATATATATATATATATATATATATATATATATATATATATATATATATATATATATATATATATATTTTCTATCTGTACAGATTGAAATAAATAAACCAACCAAATTTTCTCCATGCAATTTCTTTACGGTTCTGCAATTTCTTCTTCTTCCTTGTTTCCCTCGTCTCCGAGTTTAATTAGACGATTAATTCTAAAATCAAAGCATGTACCATCAACAGCTTCATTTTTTTCTTGTTTGGATGAGGTGAAGAGGCGATGCAATTTATTCTGATGAATCCCACTTTGGCCTTCATGGAGCAGACTCTTCTCCCATTGGACAATGCGAGAGGAGGCCTTCTTGCTCAGGTGTCACCCTTAACGTCAGAAGCGTCAGAAAAGCTCAAAAGTGGAGACCTTGAGAGGGATTATGTCTGCCTGGAGAAGGACTGAAGTCCTTCCAGGCTCTTTCCAGTTCACCACAATGCAGAAAATGGGAAAGAATTTGCAATGCTATTCTCCCACTCTTAATTGACTCTCCAGGAGTCTTCAACCACCTAAGTGTTTACTTCCTGCAATAAAAATCTCAGAGAGAAGTACTTTTGTAAGCAGGCGAGGCTATTGAAATGGTGTGCTCTTCAAACATCTCCCTCGGTTAATAAAACCGGCCACTCCAACTTTCCTGTTCCTGTTGGGGGGAAAAAAAACGTTTTAAGTTATTTTGCTGTTTTGAGAAAATTGCCATGGACTTGTCAAGAAGGGTCACTTTTGTCCACGGTTTTTCAAAATAAAGCCAGGTGCAGATACAGATTAACAGAGTTGGAAAGGACCTTGTAGGTCATCTAGTCCCTCACCCCTCACCCAAGCGGGAGACCCTACACCAAGGATGGCAAACCTATGGCATGCAGATTCCTCTCTGTGGGCACTTGTGCCATCGCCAGCTGATCTTCTGGTTTCTGGCCAGCTGGTCTTTGTGGGTGCCAGAGCACCAGAAAATGGTCTGAAAATGGCCCCCAAAATAGCCTGAAAATGTTCCAAAAATGGCAGAAATAGGGCCTGAAAACAGTGTGAAAAACGGCCCAGAAACCAGTCTGAAAATGGCCACAAATGGCCACATATTGCCAAAAAAACAGGCACCGGCTAGCTGGTCTTTGGGGTTTTGGTGCTCTGGCATGTGCCCATGCATGCACACATGTTCTGGTTTGGGCACTCAGTGCTGAAAAAGTTCATCATGACTGCCCTACACCCTTTCTGACTTCCGATGGAAGTCCAGTCTCTCCTTGAAAGCCTCCAGGGATGAAGCTCCCACAACTTCCGAAGGCAACTTCTGTTTCATCGGTTGATGGTTCTCACTGTCAGAAAATTTCCTTCCTTGGCCTTTGGGTGTTTTGGAGAATATCCTGACCCCCTCCTCTCTGTGACAGTCCCTCAAATATTGGAGGACTGGTCTCCTGTCTCCCCTGGTCCTTCTCTTCCCTTGGGGGGAAGAGTTGTTGGGGGCCATATGCTGACTCTGTAAACCGCTTAGAGAGGGTTGAAAGCCCTATGAAGCGGTATATAAGTCTAACTGCTATTGCTATTGCTATCTTAAGGCAGCTGTTCCATGGTTCTCTATTTCATTCTGATCTGTTGAATGGAGTCCAAGCCGATAACTTGCAATGGACCTGAGTTGACTCAATGTGAACATCCCCTTGGTCTGGATGGGTTTGGAAGCCAAGCTGGATCAGACCGATTTAGTGGGTGACCTCCCAGGATTCAGCTTGAAGTTGCTAAATTGAAAAAGCAAAGGAAAGGAAACTTCCTAAGAAGTTAGGCATACGAAATCCCCAGTTTCCAAGGTGAGCCTAATGGAGACATTATTTTCATGTCTTCTTCGGTGTCTACAGACTCTGAAACAAATGATTTATACGAAGAAGAGAAAGCTATGAAAGAAAACTATAGTTTATATCAGTGTTGAAAGAAAGTCCTTCTCCTTGATAGCAATAGCAATAGCAGTTAGACTTATATACCGCTTCATAGGGCTTTCAGCCCTCTCTAAGCGGTTTACAGAGTCAGCATATCGCCCCCCACAGTCTGGGTCCTCATTTCACCCACCTCGGAAGAATGGAAGGCTGAGTCAACCTTGAGCCGGTGAGATTAGAACCGCTGAACTGCAGATAGCAGGCAGCTGAAGTGGCCTGCAGTACTGCACCCTAACCACTGCGCCACCTCGGCTCTATGTATTGTGTGTCATAGCTTAAGTCTGCTGTACTGTTAAAAAAAAAACAACTATAACATTTTTGGATGTTAGCCGAGGTGGCGCAGTGGTTAGGGTGCAGTACTGCAGGCCACTTCAGTTGACTGTTATCTGCAGTTCGGCTGTTCAAATCTCACCGGCTCAAGGTTGACTCAGCCTTCCATCCTTCCAAGGTGGGTAAAATGAGGACCCGGATTGTTGGGGGCGATATGCTGACTCTGTAAACCGCTTAGAGAGGGCTGAAAGCCCTGTGAAGCGGTATATAAGTCTAACTGCTATTGCTATTGCTATTGGATGCACTGCCAAAGAGTTAGAAAAAAGTGCATTTTTTTATGCCTACCAAACTACCCTACCCTATATATAGGAATAGAAGGAAAACACGTCAATTTAGGGCATGAATTATTCCAGGGGTCAACGAGACTGAATCTTGGTTCTATAGTCATATGCATAATTGCTACATAATTACATGCACATAAATGCACATGTTTTAGGATGCCAAATCCATACGTGAAGTGGCTGTAAACCAACTCAGATTGGATTTCCAAGTTGCTTGCAAGACATTTTACTTTCCCACGTCAATGGGAACAGATTACCTGGCCTCCAAATTGACCCGTTCTTTGTCCCAAGGGAAAAATGAAAATTCAACAGACTTCAGAACGCTACACGTTTTCGGAAGAATTTTTATTTTTATTTTCAATGTGTCACACTTTTAACTAAGGCCCCTGCCCCCCCAACCCCCCCACCCCAGGCTTCATTGCATGTCCTCCCCACTTTTTCTGTTATTTTTCCGAATTTTATCTAACTGAAAAGGAGCAGTCCAATTAGTCCCGAGCAATTCTGCACAATGCCGTATTGATTCCCAATATTCGCAAGGTCCATTCATTACCACAAATTTCTACCCACAATGTCAAAAGAAACCCAGAGAAGTGGTGTTTATCTCTTGCGTGCAGCCACTCTGGTAGGCAGGCGCGATTGTCAAGATCAAGAATCTTCCACTAAGGAAAGACACTGTTGTATCAGGCAGTAGTAAGGGATTTACTCAACTTCCATTAAGGGAAACAGTTATGATAAACGTTGGTTATCCAAAGCCTTCGCTATCATTCCGGTTCATGCAAATCACTTAGGATCTTTTAGCAAATCAACAGGGCCGGCCTATGGATAACGGAAGGCTTCCTTGGATGGGGAGGAGAGCAGTGGTGGGATTCAAATGTTTTGACTATCCGTTCTGCAGGTGTGGCTTGGTGGGCGTGGCAGGGGAAGGATACTGCGAAATCCCCATTCTCTCCCCACCCCACTGACCTGCTTTCCAGCTCTGTTCTCCTGTGCAGGGCAACAAAAGAAGGGTTCACCGACAAATGCACGCTCGACAAAAGCGCGCCGATGAAACCGCGGTGAGAAAACCACGAGTTCTAAATCGCGCCGATGAATGAGCGCAGAAGCACACCGACAACAGCGCGCTGACAAAAGCGCGCCTTCAACAAACAAGTAATGACCGCGAGTTGTAAACCTAACCCTAACCCTAACCCTAACCCTAACCCTAACCCTAACCCTAACCCTAACCCTAACCCTAACCCTAACCCTAACCCTTACCTTAACCCTAACCCTAGCCCTAACCCTTACCTTAACCCTAACCCTAACCCTAACCCTAAACCTAAACCTAAACCTAACTCTAACCCTAAACCTAACCCTAAACCTAACCCTAAACCTAACCCTGAACCTAACCCTTACCTTAACTGAAATCGTGCTTTTGTGGGCGCGTTTTTGTCGGTGCGTTGTTGTGGCCACGTGTATGACATCATGGTTTTCTCATCACGGTTTTGTCAGCGCGCTTTTGTCATGCACACATTTGTCGGGTCATGCAAAAGAAGGCCCCGCTGATCAGCTGGGACTCGGGAGGCAGCAAATATTTGGGGTAGGGCCAGCCAGAGGTGATATTTGCCGGTTCTCTGAACTACTCAAAATTTCTGCTACCAGTTCACCAGAACCGGTCAGAACTGGCTGAATCCCACTTCTGGCATAAAGGAAGAGAAAGATTGAAAGAAAAGGTGATCAGGAAGAAAAAGAGAAGAGAAAAGAGATTTCAGAATGACAGAATAAATAGCACCAGGCTTATTCAGTTGTAGTCTGAGGTAGCATGATGAATGTTTATAAAATGATGCGTAAAGGGTGATTAGTAAGACATTATATGATGTCCATAAAAGTCAGGGTCGTTTAATGAAACTGATTGGCAGTAAATTTAGGATAATTTTCTCTGTCTTTACCCATTTATGGAATTTATGGGGTTCACTACCACAAGGTCTACTGATGCCCATTAGCTGAGATGTTTTACAGAGGGATTAAGCAGGTTTATAAGGGGCAAATGTGAATTTTAGTGCGTGGCATTAAAAACATTCAGCATTTATCCCCCTTTACCGTCGTCACTGAATTTGAGATGGGATTTTGACCCTTTGTTCAAAAGGAAAGGCTGAAACTTTAGTTATATTAGATGAAATATCTGAGACGGTAAATATTATTTGAAGATGCAGATGTTAAAACAATGTGATGATGGTTTTGGGGTTTTTTTTGTCCTTTTTGGCTTCCCCTTCCTTCCCCCCCCTTTTTTTAAACCCTAGCTTATTGTGGTGCTTATTAAATATACAACAGAGAGATATGGGATGTAAAAACTTAGTAGGGATGCACCTGTGATCAAATGACATATTGTATGTGATGATGGGGTTTCCCCCCCTCTTTTTTTTCTTCTTCTCCTTTTCCCATTGTTGTCTATGTAATAAAAAAATAAAAGAATTGTCCTTAAAAAAAAAAAAGGAAAGGCTGAAAGACTGAGTGAGGGGCTCTTGCATTTAATGATCATTAGATTAACAGAGTTGGAAGGGTCATCTAGTCCAACCCTCCTACCCAAGCAGTAGACCCTACAATATTTCTTCTTGAAAGCCTCCAGGGATGAAGCTCCCACAACCTCTGAAGGCAAGTTGTTCCATTGGTTGGTTGTTCTCACTGTCAGAAAATTTCTCCTTAGTTCTAAGTTGAATCTCTCCTTGGTCAGTTTCCATCCATTGTTCCTTCTTCTCCTGCCCTCAGGTGCTTTGGAGAATAGTTTGACCCCCTCCTCTCTGTGGAAGCACCTCAAATATAAGACTGCTATCATGTCTCCCCTGGTCCTTCTCTTCACTAGATTCGTGATGCCCAGTTCCTGCAACGGACCATCGTATGTTTTAGCCTCTAGTCCCCTCATCATCCTGGTTGCTCTTCTCTGCACTTTTTCTAGAGTCTCAACGTCTTTTTTATAGTGTGGTGACCAGAACTGGGTGCAGCATTCTATGTGTGATCTTACTAAGGCTTTATAGAGTGGTATTACTCTATAAAGTACTTTGGGTATCACTTGATACCCAAAGATGGTATGAAAACATCCTATTTTCCATTGTATGTTCCTCTCATCAACTATCAACAGCTTCCCTGGCCTTTCCACATCTTGCAAGGTAGAATTGTGTTGTTGTTTTAATCAATTATTAAAACAAAATGCAATTATATTTAAAAGAAAACTATGCTTGGGCTAATGGTTCTAAGCAGGGATGGGATTCAAAAAGTTTTACTACTGGTCCTGTGGGCTTTGAGTGGCTTGGTTGGCATGGCTGGGGGAGGACACTGCAAAATCCCTTTTCCCTCCCCACTCCAGGGCAAGGATACTGTAAAATCTCCACTTCCACCCAACCCCACTAACCTGCTTTCCAGTTCCGTTCTCCTGTGCAGGGCAACAAAAGAAGACCCAGCCAATCAACTGGGGTGCTGATCAGATGGGACTCACGAATCGATGGGGGTGGAGCCAGCCAGAGGTGGTATTTGCTGGTTCTCCGAACTACTCAAAATTTCTGCTATCGGTTCACTAGAACCGGTCAGAACTGGCTAAATACCATCTGTGGTTCTAAGTCATTAAAGGTTACTGATACTCATATCTTTATTGTCCCTCTGATATCTGTTTATATGTGGGAGACACGAGAATGCACCATGTTTGATAACCAGACTGGAGGAAAAGGAATTCATATTTAGAAATAGCTAGCAGCCATAAGATAAAAGCTGATAAAAATAGGTCACACTATCAGCTTAATGAAGCTTCACAGCCGCTTCGCAGAGAACTTTGGCTTGTAACAGGGAGAGTGAAGCAAGGCAAGAAGCCGATGTTAAAATGGTAATTTACAACCAAATGTAGATAGTTAGGATGAGTGAGAGGCCTGTGGAGAGAGACTTTGGATAAGGCGCTTGGCGCAGACTTCACGTAACCACAAATTGCAGCAAAGACACACAATCTGTGGCCCTGAGATTGCACAGACCCCCTCAAAGCTTTGACTGTAACCTCTTGGGAGCAGTTTGTTCCCTGAGCTTGCAGTTTAGCTCCCAAACATTTCGTTACCTGACTAGGTAACATCATCAGCCAGACTTTGGATGATGTGTCTCGTTCTGTTTCTCTTCACTTTATCTGTTGTGTGGTTAGTTGGTCATGCGACTGGCTGTTTGCACAGTACAAAAATCAACTGTTGGATAGGATAGAGTAGAGTAGATTAGATTAGATTAGATTAGATTAGAGTAGAGTAGAGTAGAGTAGAGTAGAGTAGAGTAGAGTAGAGTAGAGTAGAGTAGAGTAGAGTGGAGTGGAGTGGAGTGGAGTAAGAATGGAGTGGAGTGGTGTGGTGTGGTGTGGTGTGGTGTGGAGTAGAGTAGAGTAGAGTAGAGTAGAGTAAGAATGGAATGGAATGGAATAGAATAGAATAGAACAGAACAGAACAGAGAACAGAACAGAACAGAACAGAATAGTTGGAAGGCACCTTGGACGTCTTCTAGTCCAACCATCTGCTTAGGCAGGAAACCTTATAGCATTTCCAGGACGTGGCCTGTTCTGTTGTTGATTGGTCATTGGGACAGTCCAATTTCTTACAGGTTCATATGCTGGTTCGAAATCTACATGCTTGTTTATTGACCTGTATGCAGAATGCCAGCCTTCATCAAATTCACCACCCATATCTACACCCTGTGCTACAAATATTTTCTGTTATTTCAAATATCCGAAAACCATGATCCATTTGTTGTTTCTTCACACATAAGAGAAAATAAAATGATTCAATACAAGTACATGTGAATGGAGAGGAATCTCTTTACTCAAATGCAGAGGAATCCAAATGGAGATTTTCGCCTCAGAATAATTCTTTTATAGAGTACTTCTCCGGGAGGACTGAGCTATTTACTCACAATGAAAGCTGTCCTTAAATAGATTGCTTTTCTTTTCTTCATAGTAGTAGCAGCTTACATCCTGCGCTGAGACCTCTAACACCATCAAACGCCAACATCTGCCTACCCCAGGTCCTTGGGAAGCCTCAAAAGATGGACTAAAATGCCAAATCTGGTCTGAACACCTGAATGACGGTGCGACGAACCAGAATAATAAATGTCTATTATATGGAACGATCTTGTTCACACAGTTAACTGGATCAGTGTTGAGATAAAAGTCTAGGCCAGGGGTGTCAAGCTCAATTTTATTGAGGGCTACATCAAGGCTCTGGTTGATCACAGGGGGGAGGTGGGCAGGCATGGCTGACTGAGTGGGCATGGCCAGCTTGACATCACTCCACAAACTGCTGGCATATTTCCTCTTTGCACTGGGTAGACTGCAGTATCCTTCCCCTGGAGTGGGGAGAGAATGGAGATTTTACAGTATCCTTCCCCTGGAATGGGGAGAGAATGGAGATTTTACAGTATCCTTCCCCTGGAGTGGGGAGAGAATGGAGATTTCACAGTAACCTTCCCCTGGAATGGGGAGAGAATGGAGATTTTACAGTATCCTTCCCCTGGAATGGGGAGAGAATGGAGATTTTACAGTATCCTTCCCCTGGAATGGAGAGGGAATGGAGATTTTACAGTATCCTTCCCCTGGAATGGGGAGACAATAGAGATTTTACAGTATCCTTCCCCTGGAATGGGGAGAGAATGGAGATTTTACAGTATCCTTCCCCTGGAGTGGGGAGAGAATGGAGATTTCACAGTAACCTTCCCCTGGAATGGGGAGAGAATGGAGATTTTACAGTATCCTTCCCCTGGAATGGGGAGAGAATGGAGATTTTACAGTATCCTTCCCCTGGAATGGAGAGGGAATGGAGATTTTACAGTATCCTTCCCCTGGAATGGGGAGACAATAGAGATTTTACAGTATCCTTCCCCTGGAGTGGAGAGGGAATGGAGATTTCATAGTATCCTTCCCCTGGAATGGAGAGGGAATGGAGATTTCACAGTAACCTTCCCCTGGAATGGGGAGAGAATGGAGATTTTATAGTATCCTTCCCATGAAATGGGGAGAGAATGGAGATTTTACAGTATCCTTCCCCTGGAGTGGGGAGAGAATGGAGATTTCACAGTAACCTTCCCCTGGAATGGAGATGGAATGGAGATTTTGCAGTATCCTTCCCTTGCCATGCCCACCAAGCCACGCCCACAGAACCGGCAATAAAAAAAATTTCACCCCTCTCAAGAATGCTTTGCGAGTTGACAGAGATGTCTTGATACAGGGAATTTATGAAAAGCTGAGCTGCTCCTAGAGAAAGCGGACAATATCGCAAAAGGTTTGGGTTTAAATAGGGAAGACTGCAGACAACCTTTCTGGAGAACTAAAATATTAGTGTGGACTCTACTTGTTAAAAGGAGGGTTGACCCCCCCCCCCCCAAGAACGCTGGACTAATGAAATTTTTATCTATGTTTGTCCTCTGGATGGCATGACTCAACATACGAGAGCAGACAGAAATGGTCATCTCCAATTCACCCTTCCAAAGTACTTTGAATCTCCAAAGTTGTGTTGGGTGTGAAGGGACCTCTTGGTAAGCAGCCAAAATACTTTTATAGACTTAATGAACTGTACTAGATTGGAGGTCACCATGGCAGCCGTAAAAGATTGACACAGAGTGTGAACTTCAAGCAGAGTTTGTTCCATGAGAGCACTTTGAAAGACAATAGCCGCCCAGAACAAAGTGGCATTCGATTTGTCTTCGCCATGTTAAGCTGGTGTGTCCAAACTTGGGAACCTTAAGACTTGTGGACTTCATCTCCCAGAATTCCCTAGCCAGTTTGGACATCTCTGGTGTTAAGTATCTCTGAAAGAACAATGACGAATTGAGTTTTGGTATATAGCGCATAGTTACATGTTATGCCGCCACATTCAGGAAAATCTCTCGAGCTTTAGAAAACCTTCAGGCAGAAGGCATCTCTCTGATTGACAGTTGATAATAAGGTGCCCTCTTCTGTTCACAATCCCAGCTAATTAAAATGTGCTAATCAATATCGGTCTTTATCGTGGGATTAGCAGAGGGGCTAGGCCAAAGGCCAACGCCTAATTTGGATCTCAGAAAACGAACAGGATTTCTTCCGTAGAAAAGACGTACCAAAAATTGGGGGCCTTCAGATAAGAGATGGGAAAAAATAAAATCTAGTTAATTGGCTTAGTTTCGTGCCCAAAATTTGGGCTTTTTACTGTTAGATTTCCATTTTTTTTTCCTTTCAGCACTAAGGACAGTTAAGATTTATTTGTTTTCTTGGCTTTGCATTTGAATTTTCCTTTGTGGAGCAAAATGACAAAGCTAAACAATTTTTTTAATGCTCATGAGAGAGATTTGTCTTTTTGGGGTTTCTTCCCAAGAAAATATGGTCAGTGTATTTATATGGAACAATGGATATGAAATCAACATTTTCCCCCTGGTGTAAAGATATGTACTAGTGGGCCATGCCTTAATTCTGCCCCTAGTTGCAATCATCCATTACGACCAATTCTTAAAAGTATTTGTTTAATTTTATTTTTAGCAGTCATTATTAAATAGATAATTTTAGACCCAGAGGGTGGAGTAGGGTAAGCAATTATTTATTATATGGATGACAAATTTCATGTGTTTAAATTACATTCTACCCCCCAACATCACCCCAGCCATTTTTAAGGCTTTATGTAATATTATTTCTATTAATGCTACACTTCATGTGCCACGTTTACCTTTCCTGTGCTTGTCACATGAATGCAACTTTTTAAAATGAATAAATACCCATCTAGAAGAATGCCCAATTTCTACAATTATAATAATTAAATGCTAAATAGGAACAACTGCTGGAGACTGGGTTAAAATGTAATGAATACAAATAATCATATTCACAAATAATAATTAAGAAAAAAGGATAAACTCCACATCTGAGACAGTGCAAGGCCCCAAACTATCAATTAAGAAATATGTATGTATGTATGTATGTATGTATGTATGTATGTATGTATGTGGAAACTACAGTCTGGAAGAGTGGAAATGATTGCTTTGTTTTTAAGCAACTTTATTAATGTTGAACTGGAGACTGGAGAGTAAAACATATGAAGAACGGTTGCAGGAACTAGGCATGGCTGGTCTAGTGAAGAGAAGGACCAGGGGAGATAGGATAGCAAGATTTGAGGAGCTGCCACAGAGAGGATGGAGGTCAAGATATTTTCCAAGGCACTCAAAGGCCAGACCAGGGATAAGGGATGGAAACTGACCAAGGAGAGATTCAACCTAGAAATAAGGAGAAATTTTCTGACAATGAGAACCATAAACCCATGGAACAGAAGTTGCCTCCAGAAGTTGTGGGAGCTTCATCACTGGAAACTTTCAAAAAGAGACTGGACTGCATTTACATCATAAATGGCGTTGGGTCTCCTGCTTGGGCAGGAGTTGGACTAGATAACCTACAAGGTCCCTTCCGACTCTGTTAATCTGTTAATTTTAAAGCAGTTGGTTTGAAGGCAGAAGAGATTTATATCTATGGTTTGTTATGCAGTCAGACAGATGTTTATACTGGATTTGGAATTTTTTTGTCCACCTATTGAGTCCTTCCCAAGGACTGTGGACAGGTAGATATTGTTGTTTAAGAATATTAAAATTATCATTGCAGGATGTAAGCTGTTCCAAGTAAAACATTTTGCAATTGACCAATGGGGATTTTGTCAATGCCAATGGTGTTGAAATGGTACCCCAGATGTTTTGGCATCTATTACTGTTGATATTATCTTGGCTTTCTTTTGCCATTGTCATTCTACATCTATTTGTAGGTTCTTTGAATTTGGTGTTTTTCTCCTGTTTTTTCATTATTATGGCTGCACAATCAGCCAGATGTTTAAACCAGATTTAGTCATCCTAACATATAATCAAGTCGAACCACAATGTGGTTTCTTGAAATTTGAACCTATTGTTCATTATCCTATCTTGTCCACCACTTTAAATAGTTCCACCCCATCTTAACACATGGCAACTCTTGAGAGATCTGAAGACAGGTTATATCAGAGTTTTGACAGTGTGATTATTATAATGAGATAAACCCCATGAGCAAAACACAGCAAACAGCACACAGAGCTTTTATACAATCAATAGTGGTTTATATACAAATATACACAGACATATACATGGAGATAATTCCCTTACCATTCAGCTACAAGCACAAGGAGAGGAATGAGATACATGATGAGAGAGAGAAAGAGATGCCCTCTAATGGCCACCTATATATAGACATCTCTTTAAAAGGTATGTTAAGACTTGTGTGGACTCACTGGAGACTTAAATAGGGTATACCTGTATAGCTGAATCATGCTCATCGCATCAGCTTACAGTTTTACAGCTTACAATCTTACAGCAGCTGGCAGTTATTAAATCCTCATTACCTGACAAGTTATTATGTCTCCCATGTGCTCTTTTCCAGGCTAAATATATGAAATGTCCCCAATTGTTCCTTACAATATTTCTTTTTTTAATTTCAGAACTCTCCTCTTGGTTGCTCTTCTTAGAGATGTTCAAATTGTCCATGTCCATGTTCTCAAATGTGGTGTCCAGAATTAAGACAATATTTTAGCTGAGATCTGACCAGGCTGTAATACAGAGGATGTAAACTATTTGTGTTGGCTAGACCATAATCTGCTCTTCCATTATTGATGGATGCAGGTGTGTTACCTGTTCGTCCCAAAGGTGCTTTTTCAAGAGGCGACTGGACTTCCTTGTTTTTCTCTGAAGATGTTCTGCTTCTCATCCAAGAAGCTTCTTCAGCTCTTCAGAATGTTACCTGTTTTCCTTTACCAATGCTGGCCTCTTCAAAGTGGAGTAGTTTAAAGACCCAACACTATATTTTACTATAGGAATCTTTCTTCCCCTTCAGAGAGCTACCACATGTGGCTATTGTTCTCCATGATTCACAGACTGATGCAGGTAAACACCACAGCCTGCATTTATGGAAGAGTAAAGATAAATTAGTGACCTTTTCATAGATGTAACAAAACCAAGGGAAAGCAAATAATTCATGAAGAAAGCAGTTAGTTCTTCATTAGGAGTTTGATTATGAAACGGTAATGATTTGCTTCGCAACGGGAAGCTGGTCAATGGAAATCAAAGGGGGAAAGGATCTGTTCCATTTTCAATTTCAAAAGCTCCTTCTACACCAGGCTGAATTCAATGATTGCGATTCTTGCTCTATCATATGAGTTTTCTGGTGTCATAGAGTGGAGAATTTACATGAGAGATAGTATGGATGGATGGATGGATGATAGAGTAGATTGATGGATATAGACGGATAGATGATAGACAATAGATAGACAATAGATAGATAGATAGATAGAGAGAGAGAGATGGATGGATGGATGGATGGATGGATGATAGATAGATAGATAGATAGATAGATAGATAGATAGATAGATAGATAGATAGATAGACAGACAGACAGACAGACAGACAGACAGACAGACAGACAGACTGATGGATATAGACGGATAGATGATAGACAATAGATAGACGATAGATAGATAGATAGATAGATGGATGGATGGATGGATGGATGGATGGATGGATGGATGGAAGATAGAGTAGATAGTAGATAGACTGACGGATATAGATGGATAGATGGATAGACGGATAGACGATAGACAATAGATAGACGATAGATAGATAGATAGATAGATAGATAGATAGATAGATAGATAGATAGATAGATAGATGGATGGATGGATGGATGGATGGATGGAAGGAAGGAAGATAGAGTAGATAGTAGATAGACTGATGGATATAGACGGATAGACAATAGACAATAGATAGATAGATAGATAGATAGATAGATAGATAGATAGATAGATGATAGATGGATAGAGAGGTAGATGATGAGAGAGAAAGAGAGAGAGAGAAAGATAATGATAGAGAGAGATGATAGATAGATGATAGATAGATAGATAGATAGATAGATAGATAGATAGATAGATAGATAGATAGATAGATAGATGAATGGATGATAGATGGATAGAGGTAGATGATGAGAGAGAAAGAGAGAGAGAGAAAGATAATGATAGAGAGAGATGATAGATAGATAGATAAATAGATGATAGATAGATAGATAGATAGATAGATAGATAGATAGATAGATAGAAAGAAAGAAAGATAGATAGATAGTCCTTGTCTTATGGCTAGACCCAAAGAAGAGTTCTTGCAGCCTGGATTCAGAGTTCTGACAGTCACTGTTTTTTTTCTTCCCACAAAAACAAAGGCAGATATGAGGATGGAATCCATGGACAATGTTTCCACCGGATATCAACAACAGAGGAATCCTGAAAACTTGCAACTGGCTGAAAATCATATTATGATGACTGTGGTTTAATGACAAATCTGATCTTGTCTTTCCTCCAGGTCCCGTTCCATAGTCTATGGCTTTCCTTCAACATGGCACCTTCTGGAGCTCAAGTTCTGCAGAGTATCTTCTTCATTGTGAAAAGCATGACCTATTCTTGGTCTCATCTGGGGCCTTTGAGTTACATTAGACCAGTGGTCTCCAACCTTGGCAACTTTAAGACTTGTGGACTTCAACTCCCAGAGTTCCTCAGCCAGCTTTGCTGGCTGAGGAACTCTGGGAGTTGAAGTCCACAGGTCTTAAAGTTGCCAAGGTTGGAGACCACTGCATTAGACTATAGCTGAAGCTTCAAAGAGATATAGACAGGGCTGGGATTCAGCCGGTTTGGGCCAATTCGGACTGGTTCGGGCAAACCAGATGCTAATTTTACATCTGGTTCACCGGGCCGGTAGTTTCAAAGACTGGCTGGCCCCACCCATCCCTCCCCTCCCAGGAGTCTCCACACAGCCCCTTTTGGATGCCAGATAAGGGCTCGTGCGGAGGCTCTGGGAAGGCAAAAAACTGGCCTCCCAGAAGTTCCGGAAGCCCAGAAATGGGCCCGTTCTGGAGCCTGGGAAGCGCGAAAATACCCCCCCACACACACACCACCATGGTGCAGTAGGCTGAGTCGGCCATGCCCACCATAGCCATGCCCACCCAGCAACCAGGCAGAGAACCGGTTGCTACAAATTTTGAATCCCACCTCTGAATATAGGTCTACAAATTAACGTTTGGCTCACTTTGACATCAATACATTTTTGTTCAGGTTTACAACTGTAGTAAACTAAGCTAAACTTGATGGATTTTTTTTTCTTTGCAAGATGCAGTAGAAAACAACATTTGCAAAGAAGACCCATCTCTGCCAACAATCCATCGGACAGCAACACCGATAAAAATCACGATCCTCAACCAATGCGGATAAATTAGTTTGTTAAAGACAGGCAGAGAGAAATAACATGTCCAATTGTTTTCCAGTCTATAAAACAAATGCATTAAATGAAGTTTTGGAAACATGAAGACAGAAGAGAAAAGGCATGCATAAATTTGAGAGGCGTTATGTGTCTATATCTGATAAGAATTTCTCTCTCAAAATATTTTATCTCATACAGGAAAAAGGGGTCAACTTTTAAGACACTGTCAGCGTAGCAAATCTGATGACAGAACTCCGGCCGATCATTATGATGCCAAGAGATTGTTGCATTTTTATTTTATTTTTATTTTTTTTAAAAAAACTGGGAACGGATCCTGCGCCTGGCAATTTGGCTTCACTTTGTCCAGTTGATTTGCATTACAAAGGAAACTGAATTTTCCTTGTTAGGGTGCCTCCAGCAGCCAGAAAAGACTTCTGAGATGCTTCAAAATAAAACAAGAGCCTCTACTTCACTGTTGGAAACTGGGTGGGAGATGTAGAGAATGGATTTTGTTTTTTGAAATAGCATTGTGGGGGTATTTTGCATGTCCCCCCTCCCCCCTCCCTCTTCTCCCTTCCCCTTCCTTCCTTCCTTCCTTCCTTCCCTCCCTCCCTCCCTCCCTCCTCTCCCTTCCTTCCTAACCACATCTTCATGACTAGCACTGATGATGTTACCTAGTTGGGTAATAAAACATCTGCAAAAAAACCACCAAACTCAGAGCCCTGAGCTACAAATATTCTCCTTCCTTCCTTCCTTCCTTCCTTCCTTCCTTCCTTCCTTCTTTCCTTCCTTCATTTCTCCCTCCCTCCCATACCCTACCCTCCTTCCCTGCCTCCCTGCCTACACCCTTCCTATCCTGCCCCACCCTATCCTCCTTCCTTCCCTTCTTCCCTTCCTTCCCCCCTCCCTCCCTTCCTCCTTCCCTCCCTCCCTCCCTCCCATATATACATTCCTTATGGCATTCTACATCTCTGTCTAGCATTAAGGGGAGCGGGAAAAAGCATCCACGCAGGAAAGGCGAAAACTATATTTCCATGTTAACCTGGAATAAAAAGTTCTGAATTCATCAGTGGTGAGGGTGTGTGCCATGTGTGCTACTCCCTGGTTTCCCATCCGATGGTATTGCCTCATCTTTGCAAGTCAACATCTGTTTAAACATCTGTTTAATCTTCATGTGCACTTAGATGCCTGATTGTTCTTTTGAGCCACATCTCCATGATTGGTCCATTTACCCAAATTTGCTCTTTGACGCAAGCAATTGCTTGGCTCTTGGCTCACTACACATTTGGTGCTTTGGAAAGGAAGCTCTGAAGGTGAAGAGGCTGAAGGTGACTTAACAATATTACTCTAAATAATGAAACATTTCTGAGTAGCGGTACCCTGGCACAGTTGTCTCTCTCTCTCTCTCTCAAGTGCTTTCCTTCACATGCAACATTAAGTACAAATCTCATTTTCTCTCTTTTGGTGACACCGTTAACCTCTTAAACAAGGTAATATCCACAGTTCTATGAACAACTTTTGCTCTGTCAAATAAAGCACTGAAAATTAAATCGATGCCATTCATAGCTGCAGACCAAATCTGATGGAATAACTGCAAGCTATCATCGTTATGCCAAGAGATTATACTTTTATTACTGGTAGCATTCTTGGAAAAGAGCTAAATAGGAGTCAATAAATCTCTTGTTAAGTAGAATAGCAATGGTGCGGCAGCATCAATAAGCATTTTCTTTTAATTAATTAGCATCTGTGTCTTAAGCTTGCAAGAATCTAGGAAGGGCTACGAAGAAAGAAAATATCCCATTTTCTCTCTTTGCTTCTTTTATCCCCTTCTACGAGACACCGAAGAGGAAGGAAAGACGGAATAGATTTCAGTTACAGGAGATATAAACTTGAGGAGTGGAATGTCTTCTAAGTCATTTTAGGTATGAAATAAAACTAGGAAGCCATAAATTGAGATGAACTGTATGTTACCTAACAAATGAATGGAGACAATGGAAAAACCAGAAGTTATATTTTGGGGAAAATGTAGACATTTCACTTAGATGGAGTTGTGTATGACCATAGACTTCATTGATATATATATTCCTGCATCAGAAAGAAAGAAAAAGAAAGAAAGAAAGAAAGAAAGAAAGAAAGAAAGAAAGAAAGAATACATATCCTGCCTTCTTTCTTCTAAAACCTGGGCATCACAGACAGCTAGATAATTTTATCTCAGTAACTCAGATTGCACTATGATATTTATACTATTTGTGATGCTCTCTCCCTCTTTTGCTCCCTCCCTCCATCCCATCATCCATCCATCCATCCATCCATCCATCCATCCATCCATCCATCCATCCATCCATCTATCTATCTATCTATCTATCTATCTATCCATCTTCCATTCTCCTTCCTCCATTTGATAGCTAGAAAGGAAAGTCTTATCTGGCATTTCTGATTTGCAGCATCTGTATATAAACTGGTTTATATTAATGAGTGAGGCAAGCACTACATCATAATTAATTTAGCCAGTCATGTCAAATACCTAAAAATAGATAAAAGAGGTAAACAAACAAACAAACAAAGACAAGTGGAAAGAAGATTAAGTGAACCAGAGGACAGCCAGATCAAAAGCAAAAAAACAAAAACAAAAACATATGTAAGGAGTGAAACCAGTGGGGGATGGACAAATGATTCTCAGTCCAGATAAAATTAAGTAGAAATGAAACTGACATGTCTGATTTTAATGTCTAGAGATAGAAGGGCCAAATATTTATGCTGTACATTCCCTAATCTACATTCTGTGTTGACATTCAACCCAAAGGAAAGAGCACTCATCTTAAGTGTATGACTCAGATGTTTCAAATTGAAGGTTTGTCTTGTATTGTACCAGTTAAGCTGCCAATTATGGCCTTATTTTTAATTCAGAGTTTTGCTTTACCATAAATATGTCAAGAGAAGAGGACGAGGGAGGGGAGAGGAGGAGGAGGGGGGGAGAAAGGGGAGGAGGAGAGGAGGGGAAGGAGGGAGGGAGGAGTAAATAGAGAAGGAAGGAAGGCAAGAGAAAGAGAATTTGGAAGGAAAGAAGGAAGGTTAGGGAAAGACAGGAAGAACAAAGGAAGGAAAATATAGAGAAGAAAGGAAGGAAGGCAAGAGAGTGAGGGAAGGAAGGAAGAAAAGAAGAAAGAGAAGAAGAAAGGAAAGGAAAAGTAGAAAAAGAGGAATAGAAATGAAAGGGGAGGGGAGGACAGGAAAGGAAAAAGAAAAGAAAAAAAGGAAAGGAAAGAGAAAAGGAAAGAAAAAATAAAAGAAAGAAAACAACCCCAGGTAGCTTTTGATCTGGCCACCTGGTGTACAATAATCCCATCACCATAGAAACAGTAGAATGTGCCTGAACATCACTACCCAAATAAAGCACACTGATACATTCCCCCCCCCCTCCATCCTAGAGGATGCCAACTGCCACACATTCTTTTGTCAGCCTGGACAAAGTCTATTTTGTGCCAAATGGATTTCTTCTTTCCTTGAATGTGTTTGGCCTCTGCAAAAGTTAACTGCCTGGCGCATCCACCTCCACCCACATCCTCTTTGACTGCTTGTTCACGAGATGAAATGGGGAATGTTGGAGCAGGGCTTCAAATGCCACAATGCCAAAGAACCGATATAGCAATTTGAAGTCAAGCATCAGGAGCTATAAAGCTGAATTGTTGGGATGCTGGCTACCAATCGGTTTTTAAACTGGACAATAGTCCCCCTCCCCATCCTAAAAACCAGGGGCTGTAGACCATGTCCTGCCTTAGTTCTCCTCAAGAGTCATTGGACAAATGATCTCTGTTTGTGGGTACAGAAATTCAGGGGGCAACCTCTCCAAGGCCATAGGAGCCACCCCAATTTCTAGTGATTAGGTCTCATCATTAACGAGAGCCAGTTGTAATAGCTACTTATTTTCTCTTGCATGTTTCCAACAGGGATGTCTTTGAAAAACTAGAATAGCACTTAGACCAGGGGTGAGGAAATCTGCCTGTTTTATGACTTGTGGCCTTCCACGCCCAGAATTCCCGAGCCAGCAATACTGGGAATTCAAGTCCACAAGTCACAGAAGGGCCAGAATTCCCCACCTTTGACTGAGACTTATATACCGCTTTACAGTACTTTACATCACTCTTTAAGCAGTTGACAGAGTCGGCCTCTTGCCCCCAACAATCTGGGTCCTCATTTTACCGACGTTGGAAAGATGGAAGGTTGAGTCAACCGTGAGCTGATGGGGATCAAACTGATGGCAGTGGGCAGAGTTGGCCTGCAATATTGCATTCTAACCACTGCACAGCTGGGGCTCTGATACCTTTGAATTATACCGTTAACAGCCCAGAGTAATTTGAGATGGGTGACAAATAAATTCAATCAATCAATCACCACTAAAAACAACATCTGCTTATCTGAGGTCTTTGGGAAGGACTCTAGAGATGGATAAAAATGCCAGATCTGGTCTAAACATCTATCTTACTGTGTTACCAATAATAATAATAATAATAATAATAATAATAATAATAATAATAATAATAATAATAATAATAAAAAACAGTGTAAAAAAATCACGCAGACTGATTATAAATTGCGGCACAATTCAGTAGCACAAATGATCCATTGGAATTTGTGCAAAAATTATAATATTAAAACAGCAACAAACTGGTGGGAACATCAGCCTGAAAAAGTCACCGAAAATCAGATGGTCAAGATCTTGTGGGATTTCCGTATACAAACCGACAAAATACTGGCGCATAATACACCAGACATCACACTGGTTGAGAAAAATAAGGTCACAATCATAGACATCGCAATACCAGGTGATAGCAGGGTCGCCGAGAAGGAACATGAAAAAATCGCAAGATACCAGGACTTAAAAATCGAAATTCAACGACTATGGCACAAACCAGCAGTGGTAATTCCAGTGGTAATTGGCACACTGGGTGCTATTCCAAAAGCACTGGAATTACATTTAAAACAGTTAAAAATTGACAAAATCACCACCAGTCAAATGCAAAAAGCCGCACTGCTTGGATCTGCACGCATATTACGAAAATACGTTACGACGTCCTAGGCCCCTGGGTGGGGCCCGACTAGTAACCAATGCCAAATCCGGCGAAACAACTGGCCGCTGTGATACAATTGTACAATAATAATAATAATATTTCTAAGGAAGCCTACAAGTATCAACAGTGGTGGGATTCAAGTAATTTAACAACCGGTTCTCTGCCCTAATGATTTCTTCCAACAACCAGTTTGCCAAACTACTCAGAAAGTTAACAACCGGTTTTCCCGAAATGGTGCAAACTGGCTGAATTCCACCACTGGGTATCAATGATCAATTCCACTTCCTCAACATGTGGCTCAACATTTTCTCCCAGGTGCTCAACTCTTGGCTTTGCATGTAGCTAAGACTCTCTCTCAAATATTGTGTCAGCATCAAACGCTTGAAGCTTGAACTGGCATATTAAGTTACATTCCTCTTTTTATGAGGCACAACATCTATCTTTTGCAGCATTGATGGTTTAAAATATGGCCATCCAGAAGAATATCTGCATGCAAATTCATGTGCATTTTAATATACTTTTCCGATTGAAAGCATCCTTGTTCTCGTTTCTTCTTAATGCTCATTCATTAATTCAATGCAATGTAGCTTCCCCTTCTGATCTGTTTTCCATAAATGCCTTAAATCAATGTTTTAAACACACCAAACATATGCATTTTTCCTAATTTGCGAATATTCAGATGGCTCACCCATCCTTAAACACAAAGTGATGCCCTTCCAAATATAGTTGCCAATCTGAGATAAGGTAAAGGCCTCTATAATAATATATGTATATCTCTAACCTTGCCTGCAATTTCCACTGGTTTTCACTGCTTAAAAAAATAGGTAAACAATCAAACTGTTTCCAATGGGTTTGTGCAAAAAGATTGTATTTCTTTGACTTATCCTTCTGATGTGTCTTCTTCAAGATGAACTGTCTGTACAGGTGAAGTTTTCTGCCTTTATGTGAAGGCTCAGTCTTTCTGGGAGGAGCAAAATAAAACAAAATAAGGCAAGAGAAATCCCAATCCCATCTGTTGGCAGAATTTTACAGAATAACAGTGGAAATGTAATTACACCTGGCAAAATTCATTGTAAAATCAATAGTATTGGCTTCATTATATTTCGCTCCTTTGCTTTATGAGCGCCAGGATGAGGTTTCACTACAGAAAGAGACGGGGAACGCATAAAGGTTAGTGGCAAGTTATTATCTTCTAAAATTCTCCTTTATCTACAAGTCTCATGCTATTTAGACTCATAAACATTATGCTCTACATGGGGCAGCCCTTGAAGAGCATTCGGAGACTTCAGCTTGTCCAGAATGCAGCCGCGCGAGCGATCGTGGGTGCACCTTGGTACACCCACGTAACACCTATCCTCCGCGAGCTGCACTGGCTGCCTATTGGTCTCCGAATACGCTTCAAGGCGCTAGTTGTCACTTATAAAGCCCTTCATGGTATTGGACCTGGGTACTTGAGAGACTGCCTGCTGCCAATCACCTCCACTAGACCGATTAGATCCCACAGATTAGGCCTCCTCCGAATTCCATCCGCCGGCCAGTGCCGCCTGGCGACTACCCGGAGGAGGGCCTTCTCTGTGGCTGCTCCAACCCTCTGGAACGAACTCCCCGTGGAGATTCGAACCCTCACCACCCTCCAGGCCTTCCGCAAAGCCCTTAAAACCTGGCTGTTCCGACAGGCCTGGGGCTAAAGAGTTTTTGCCCCCCTTCTCGAATGGTATGACTGTTGTGTGTTTTTAAATTATGTATTGTTATGTTTCGTTTTTTTATTTTTTGTCTGTACCCCCCTTCCCTGATTTGAATTGTGAGCCGCCCTGAGTCCCCTTCGGGGGGAAAGGGCAGCATATAAATATAATAAAATCAATCAATCAATCAATCAATGGGAAGCTTTATGCCCCCCCCTTCTGCAGAGGTCACCCCCCCCCAGAGTCGATATTGCTTCCTATTACTGCATTCTTCCATTTTTATGAAACGGGAGACCATCTGTGGTTAGAGTCATCAGAAATCTTGTTCAAGGACAAGCACCAGAAAGCACAAAGAAGATCTGTTGCGGGATTCTGACAACAGCAAGACAATTAACTTGTGGTCTCATGACAAAGATGATTCAGGGATTGGAAACTAAAACACACGAAGAACGGTTGCAGGAATTGGGTATGCCTAGACTGACGAAAGATACACGGTGGCTCAGTGGCTAAGGCACTGAGCTTGTCGATCAGAAAGATCGGCAGTTTGGCGGTTCGAATCCCTAGCACCGTGTAACAGAGTGAGCTCCTGTTACTTGTCCCAGCTTCTGCCAACCTAGCAGTTCGAAAGCACGTAAAAATTCAAGGAGAAAAATAGGAACCACCTTTGGTGGGAAGGCAACAGTGTTCCGTGCGCCTTTGACATTTAATTATGCCAGCCACCATGGAGGTGTCTTCGGACAGCGCTGGCTCTTTGGCTTTGAAACGGAGATGAGCACTGCCTCCCTAGAGTCAGGAACAACTAGCACATACGTGTTGTGGGAACCTTTACATTTAACCTTACAAGTTTAGCTTTGTTACTTTGAAATAGTCATTGGCAGAGGAATTTAAAAAAAATGCTGAGACACCCATTGCCATTGAATTAAATATTTCCTTCATCTGGAAGAGGAGGAGGAGAAGGAGGAGGAGGAGGAAGGGGAAGGGGAAGGAAGAGTGGAAGAAGGAGAAGAAAGAGAAGAAGAGAAGAAGATTCAAAGCTCAAACTTTGGACTGGAATTTTAAGCTCTAATGCTTTCACCTTTAACATTAGTGACAAATGGTGGTACTACTTTGGAACCAGGTATTCAGGATTTGCAAAGAAAGCACCTTTGCCAGATAAATGTGCCATCCTTTAACATAAAGAATTGCTCCACACAAGGACTCAAAACCTCCAGTCTTTTAAGTGAGTCTGCAATATGAAAACATTCCCCCCAAGCTTTAGCAAGAAAGAAGCAGAGAAACAATAGCAAAGGGCTCTAAAAAGCTGTTAAAAGACAGAAGGGGAAAGGGAGGAACTACTTGTTATAATACATCCATCGATTTTCAAAAGCTGGTATTTGTGGGAGATCAGAAAGAAATGGGTGGGTTCAGCTAATTCTTGGGAGCAGTGGATCCTGAAACATGAACTTGTTGCAATGGCTCTCTTGTGAACAGAGCTTATTCCACATATTAATGGAGGACCCATTGTTTTTGTACACACTTACCTTCTTTTGAATTTGGAAATTTTCAGGAAGACAAAAGAAATGGATATTTTAATCACAGCTTTCCCTTTAATCTGGTGAATAGAAAGACTAGGGGGTGACAGGATAACGGTGTTCCAATATTTGAGGGGCTGCCCCAAAGAAGAGGAGGTCAGCCTATTTTCCAAAGCACCTGAAGGCAGGACAAGAACTCATCAAGGAGAGAAGCAACCGAGAACTAAGGAGAAATTTCCTGACAGTTAGAACAATGAATTCGTGGAACAACTTGCCTTTCGAAGTTGTGGGTGCTCCAACACTGGAGGTTTTCAAGAAGAGATTGGACAACTATTTGTCTGAAATGGTATAGGGTTTCTTGGCTGAGAATTGGGGTGGGGTTTGGGGTGGAGGATTGTACTAGAAGACCTCCAAGATCCCTTTCAACATTGTTATTCTGTTCAGTTATCCTGTTAACTGATGGATTCTACTTGAAGATTCAAGTCAGCCTTTGAAGGCAGTCAAGACAAGAAGCACAAACCACTGTGCCAACACTGTACCATTGTTGTGAGGTTTAAGCAACTGAATCTTTCAAATCCGAAAGTACTTCCATTCTCTTGTACAGTTCAGAAAACTAAGGAGGACCTCCCTTGTGAGGTCCTTTCCATACTACTTTTGTTTCTAGTAGCTGAAATATCTATTGCAAGGCAGTGGAGTAGGCTGCCACTCTTCCTTCTGTGTTACAAGGTCATTCTCACAGACCATTACAACTGGACAGAGGTGACCTCAAGTAGATAATATTCTTCCCTAGGTGATTAAAGGTGAACCAGAGGCAGATTCAATCGTGCAATACTCAACAATTCGCTTGATCCACAGATAGAAAAGGTAATTATTGCACTGGAATAAACAGGACCTTGGAGAGCTCTGAAGTACCACTTCCCTTGAATCTGAATTGCCCATAGGTAGAGAATCCATGAATAGGGAATGATGTCACGACAGCTGACCTTGCCCTTGAAGTTAAACCTACCAACTCCTGTAAAGATATCCGTCGGATCTTTAAAAACTGGTTTCTAGATCACTGGGAAAAAAAACCCTTGATGAGTGCAAGGTTTAGAATAAGAATGAAAGAAAGCAGCTCTCTCATGTTTATTCAATGTTAGGGAAAATGCCTGCTTCAAACGGAGGCGTAAGGTGTCCAGGACCAGCAGCATTTTGTGGTACTCACCTGTGAGAGATGCTTATGCTTTCTTGTCGCTCGAGTATCTCTAACCTCCAGTGTTCTGTTCAGCATATATGGAGAGACAGAGAAGGAAGAAAGTCCTTGAAAGTCAAGATAAAGTTTCTTCAAGGATTTATAGCTCTTGAGATATAATGCAATGGGCTATATATTTTCCCATTTTATTAATTGGGATATCAAGATAAGCATTGTTTCGGCTTG
Organism: Thamnophis elegans; assembly: GCF_009769535.1. Taxonomy (NCBI): domain Eukaryota; kingdom Metazoa; phylum Chordata; class Lepidosauria; order Squamata; family Natricidae; genus Thamnophis; species Thamnophis elegans. The sequence continues at coordinate 58,370,240 of NC_045552.1, forward strand.
CTGAGTCCAGATACCAAATGCTCATGCCATTCGGGTAAATTATTGTGGTAGTAACTTTGTTGAAAATAAGGAGATTGGAATGGGTGCTACAGGCTCATAGATAATGTTATGGCCAGTTCAGAGAACCTCCAAATTCCACCCCTGGCTGGCCGCTCCCCTCCCCGGAGTCTCCACACAGCCCGTTTTGGATATGAGGTAAATGTAGGGCCCACATGGAGCAGGGGTGGGTTTCTAATGGCATTACTGCCAGTTCCGTGCAGTTTTTACCCTCCCAGAGGCTCAAGGAAGGCCCCCGGAGCCTGAGGAAGGTGAAAATGTCTCCCCACCATGGTGCAGGAGGTTGACTAGACCACACCCACCATGGTCACGCCCACCCAGCAAACAGGCAGAGAACCCATTGCTGAAATTTTTGAAGCCCACCCTGGATGGGTGGGTTTCTTTGTTGTGGGTTTAGGAAGAAAGTTTATTTCCCTGTCATCCATCGGTCTGTCTGTGCATCTATCTATCTATCTATCTATCTATCTATCTATCTATCTATCTATCTATCTATCTATCTATCTATCTATCTATCTATCCATCCATCCATCCATCCATTTGCCAACCCATTTTTAGTGCCCCTAGGATCAATTTTCAGCCTTTCTTATCTGAAATTGTCAAGCATCTGCATCATCAATTTTCAACAGCTGCATAATCAGAATAGATACACAAAATAAATGAAAACAAAAATGTAAGCCTGGGGATACATTTTGCTCCCTCCTTCAGTCAGAGAATCAAACAGCTTTGGTTTTTGACATTTTTTTTTAGCACATAATGGTTTCTTCTGAATTTTGCTTGCCATGAAATCGCTGAGCCAAATTGAAACCTCAGAAGATGCTTCCAAGGTAGGAGAGGGCATCCTGATACACCCCCACCTGAAGGAAGAAATCATGCTGGCAAGTTTTCATCAATGTTCTGTCTCCCACTTGAGAATTTACAACCCAGGGTGTCTACCAGCCTTCTTCTAAAGTTGCTCCTGGTTAAGGAAACCAGATTGGTCGGTTGGCTGCATGGGATGGTCCGGTCGAGTTCAAAAACGAAAGTAGGCGAGGTTATTACATTCCAATCTCTTGGCTGAACAAAAGCTGGCTTCATAAATCATTATTTAATGGCCTGTCTGAAAATGTCTTAGGGCTGCTGCTGCAGCTACATTACAAGGATGCTCCACCAGTCAAGATTTTAATTATTAAAATGATGCAGCTCCTAGTGAAGTGAGGAAATCAATCCAGTTTGTGGGTGGCATTAGGGCGCCAGGCGGAGATTTGGTTGTCTTCTGTTGACCTTAGGATTCCAAGACTTCCATGCCAGGGGTCTTGCCATCTGGCTCGACTTTGGGCACAAGGAATCAATTATTAAAATATGCATTCCGCAACATTCAATCTTGTATAAGGCACCCTGCCAATCTTTCTAGTCTTTATTTTTAGGTTGTATTGTAATTTCCAGCGTCTGCTTTTTTTAAATGTTTAATAGGATTGCTGCATGTAAAAAAGAGACCACCCATCTACAATAATTACTGGTTGACCTCTTCTTCTTTTTGCGTCCAACTTTTCTCACGCTACAAGCTTCTCTAAAGAGGTCTCAGTCTTTGCAGAGTGTGAATCCTGCTTAGCGCACTGATGATGTTACCTACTTGTTCTGACCCCCTCCTCCGTCCGGTAACGGATGCCGAGACAAGCTTAAATGAGAATGTCCTTTAATAACAAGTTCAGACTCTCGGTGGCTGAAAGCCAAGTAAACAAACAGATAAGGACCTTGGCAGCAAGGCCGACAAACTTTGGCAGCAATTCAGACAAACTCTGGCAGCAATCCAGCCTGCCAAGTTTGTTTCTCTTTAGTCAAAGCGTTGACTTCTGCAAGAAGGGTGTGGCACAAGCAGTCTCTTTTATAGTCTGGAGAGGAGCCTAATGACCATCAGCTGAGCGTAATTACCTCCTGTAATTGCGTAGTTGTTCTTGATGCTGAGTAGCCCTTCAACGGCATGCATCCAGGAACAACTCACAGTTGGTTTCTGGATCATCTCCCTTGTCTCCTCTCCACTGATCCAAGGCTCAGACGCCACCTGGTGGCCAACCAGTCTCTCCGTGCCTTGCTCAGAGTCGGAACCCTGTCCAGGGTCCTCCACATCCTCCAGGGCCGACTCATAGGGCCCCTCGCTGTCGGAGTCTGGTGGCAGCTCCAACGGCTCCTGCTGGGCCACAACACTACTTTGATAATGAAACGTCTGCAAGAAAACCACCAAGTTCAGAGAGCACCAAGGACCCTACAGTCATTGTCCTCCTCCTTTTCTTTTCCTCTTCCTCTCCACAAGCCCCTCTCACTTCTAGCACTGATGATGTTACCTACTTTGGCAATAGAACGTCGGCAAGAAAACCACCAAGCTCCAAGAGCACCAAGGAGCCTTCATTTCAATCCTGAGCTACAAATGTTCTCATTTATTGAAATTCGGGTTATCTGTGCCTCAATAGGAACTCTGGGTTGATTTATTTGAGCATTCCTTTATTTCTTTTCTTGGCTTTCCATGGTATTCTCTAACATTTCCCCACCACCGACATTCAAAAGCATCAACAATCTTCCTTTACAGCTTCTTGAGCCAAGGTGGCGCAGTGGTTAAATGCAGCACTGCAGGCTACTGCTAGATCAGCAGTTCAGCGTTTCAAATCTCACCGGCTCAGGGTTGACTCAGCCTTCCATCCTTCTGAGGTGGGTAAAATGAGGACCCAGATTGTTGGGGGCAATATGCTGACTCTCTGTAAACCGCTTAGAGAGGGCTGAAAGCCCTATGAAGCGGTATATAAGTCTAAGTCTACTGCTATTCTTTAAAAGTCCAACTTTCAGCTCCCATAGAATGACAGAGGGGAAACCATTGCCTGCAGGATTCTGATCTTTCACAGCATTTTCTTTGTTCTTTTTTTTTTAAGTTCAAAAGTTTTATTTCTTTTAAAACAAACATTTCATCATTCCTCAATCAGTGAGACATCGAAGTACAGTTTTTTGTGTGTCAAAATAGTTCTAGTTTACCACCAAATTCTTGTCTAGCCTAATGTATACCCCTCCCTCCCCCCTCCCCCCAACCCCCCTCCTCCTCCCCCCCCCCCGACTTCCCAGAACCCGTAGTACACGGTATGGATTTTTAACAAACACAGTCTAAAATCTATTGAAAAAAAGAAATAAAGAAATTAATGACATTCTACATTGACCTTAGCTTCTTCTTGTTGAACTAACTTTAAACCATTTAAATCATTCCTGATCTTAAGCGTAGGCTAACTGGAATTTCTTGGTCCCGTATTTATTTTGTATATAGTCAATCCATTTTTTCCAGTCTCGTTTATATCTCTCATTTGAGTGATCTTTAAGATATGCCGATATTTTAGCCATCTCGGCTAAATTTGTGACTTTCAATGTCCATTCTTGGATTGTAGGCAAGTCTTCCTTCTTCCAGTATTGCGCCACCAACAGTCTTGCTGCCGTTATTAGGTGCAGAATCAAGTTAGTCTCTTACCACTGTAAAGTCAGTACATATACCTAGTAAGAATAACTGAGGAATAAACTTTATCCTTCTTTTAAAGCTATTTTGCATAATCCACCATATTTTTATCCAGAATGCCTGGATATATGATAATATATGATAATATGTAGCATCGAGAGAACCACACCTCCAGCATTTAGGCTGTACATTCGGATATATAGAAGCCAGCTTTCATAGCATTTTCATAGACATACTGAAAAGTTTAAACATATAGACTTTTTTTTTCTTTCAACCATGAAGTTCAATCTCATATTACCATATTGTAATGACTTTGGAAGCATGATATATATATATAAAAACCCTGATATGAGATCATTCACAAGATGTAGTTTGGAATCACTGATTTAAATTTCATACATCTGTGAAAGAAAGGGGACGCAGTGGCTAAATGGCTAAGATGCTGAGCTTGTTGGTCAGAGGGGTCTGCAGTTCGGTGGTTCGAATCCCTAGCGCAGCATAACAGAGTGAGCTCCTGTTACTAGTCCCAGCTTCTGTCAACCTAGTAGTTCAAAAGCAGGTAAAAATGCAAAGTAGAAAAATAGGAACCACCTTTGGTGGGAAGGGAACAGCATTCCGTGCGCCTTCGGCGTTGAGTCATGCTGGCCACATGACCACGGAGACGTCTTTGGACAGCGCTGGCTCTTCGGCTTTGAAACGGAGAGGAGCACCGCCCCCTAGAGTCAGGAAGGACTACCACATATGTGCGAGGGGAACCTTTACCTTTTCCTATGAAATAAAGAAATAAAATAAATAATGGTTAAGATTCTAAAAGGACCAAGATTGGGGTAAAACCCAAACCAAGCAACTGCTTTGCTATTCACTTGGAATGGGCTTCTGGCATTTGGCTCTGGAATAACATTTGCAGAAGCAGGGGAAAAAACGTAATGTAATCAAAAATCTGCAGGTTGTAAGGCTTTCTTTTAGTCATGAGTATGAAGTAGATCCCGTTTTCCTTGTGTCATGATTTTTCTGGGCCATTATGCTTGTGCCTTAATAAATTATACAAGCAGCACTGTTGTTCTTAATGCATGAAATGGCAGAGATGTAAAGTTGTAGCTTTAAAGATTTTCTCTGAAAAGATTTCTGTCCTTTCCTGTGTTAGCCTGAGCAGTCATAAAGAGTCATCTTTATGGACAGCAGTAACTGAATCCACTCCTTTTCCCCTGTTTAAGAAGAGAGGAAAAAGTTCATTGCTGGTTTTCAGAGTCCACAAGAGATGAGAAAGAGAGAGAGAGAGAGAGGCACACAAACAACAGAGAAAGAGACAGAGAGAAACAGACAGAAAGACACATACAGAGAGAAAGAGAAAGAGACAGAGAGAGAGACAGACAGACACACAGAAAGAGAGAGAGAGGCACACAAACAACAGAGAAACAGAGAGAAACAGACAGAAAGACACATACAGAGAGAAAGAGAAAGAGACACAGAGAGAGAGACAGACAGACACACAGAAAGAGAGAGAGAAGCACACAAACAACAGAGAAACAGACAGAGAGAAACAGACAGAAAGACACATACAGAGAGAGAAAGAGACAGAGAGAGAGACAGACAGACACACAGAAAGAGAGAGAGAGAGAGGCACACAAACAACAGAGAAACAGACAGAGAGAAACAGACAGAAAGACACATACAGAGAGAAAGAGAAAGAGACAGAGAGAGAGACAGACAGACAGACACACAGAAAGAGAGAGAGAGAGAGAGAGAGAGAGAGAGAGAGAGAGAGAATATGGCTTTGTGGAAAAATCAACTGGAATGATATAGGTCCGTGATGGTGAACCCATGGCACATGTGCCAGATGTGGAATGCAAAGCCCTCTCTGTGGGCATGCACACCATTCTCAGCTGCTCTTCCAGGTTCTGGAGCTCCGTTGCGTGCACACATGCTCCAGTTTTGGCACTTGGTGCCAAAACCATATAGGTATATAGGGTCTCCTGCTTGTGCAGGAGGTTGGACTAGAAGACCTCCAAGGTCCCTTCCAACTCTGTTCTTCTGTAAAATGAAGTTTTCATTTAAAAGGAGAGAGGAGAAAGTTGACTTCCCCAAATTGCTGAGGGGAAAAAAATCAGCGAAATACTCAGCAGACTAAACTATACATGGTGATATTAATTTAATTGAGCATCCCGGAGCCTTCATTCCTATGGATTCTGGAAGCCGAATCCATCACCTATTTTAGTCTTAGCTGAAGCTCATCCAACTGGCAGTTATTTCTGGTGCATGAGGTGTCTTCTTCTACCCTTATATTTATATTTCATCCTACCATCAATCCTTACTGCCTAGGCAATTAAAACCTACTATACTCATGCAGTCTGATAGACCCCATGACATTTTCAACAAGGCTCTGAGAAAACAGGACCTAGACCAGTGTTTCTCAACTTTGGCAACTTTCATATGAATGGACTTCAACTCCCGTAATTCCCTGGGGTTTGGCTTCTCTAGAGACTAGGCCATGGTTAAAACCAATGCGCCATTGGGTTGATGTAACCAAGGCTTCATTGGGTTGATGTAACCAAGGCTTTATTGTGTTGATGTAATCAATGCTTCGTTGGGTTGATCTAATCAATACTTCATTGGGTTGATGTAACCAATGCTTTGTTGGGTTGATCTAATCAACACTTCGTTGGGTTGATGTAACTGTTTCAAGGCAGGGGTTCTCAACTGGGGTAACTTTAAGAGGTGTGGACTTCAACTCCCATAATTCCCCAGGGTCTGGCTTCTCTAGAGAACAAGCTCTATGGTTGCTGAAACCTGATTTAACCAGTGCTTCAAGGCAATGTTTCAGTGCAATCCTTCAGTGCTAATAACTGCGTCTTATCAGACTGGAGAGAAGTTAAGGAGAACTACCAGATGATCCTAACTTAGTTCAGTATTTTGGCTAAAAGAGTAGAGTTGATTACATCTGCAGTGCCACCAACTGAATAAGGTAGCAAGGGGTAAGTAAATACTAAATCCACAAATAACATGGATGAAACTGCAGCGTTAACATCATAGGTATAAATAGAGCAAGCAATTTGGTTAGAAGCCTCTCACTGGTCTATTAGTAAATTAATGTGAGATTCACAGTCGCCCACGATGGAGCCAGATGTGTTCTTTTCCAAAATATCATATTGGGGAGGGCGACTGCTGTTTCTCCAATCTTATTATCTACCAACATCAAACGAACTTTGCGACCAAAAGTTTCTTTCCTGATGATGATGATGTGGCGGACCTGTTTCTGGAAATAAATTTATGGTGGAAAAGCCATTTTGAACCTGCTGACGTTTGTGATATATTTCAATAAGTTCCAAGTGGCATATAGATATTTTTGTGTATGTATGTATGTGTGTGTGTGTGTGTGTGTGTGTGTGTTGCATTTGTGCTGATAAATAAATAAAAGGACACTAGTATAGATCTATTTCAAGCTATTTAGCTCTCATCAGCTAGCCATACCCTTACTGGGATTTGAACCTGGGCTATATGGCATAGTAGGCACACTAGGCAGAGATCTTAGCCATTAGGCCACAGGCTCTTATCCGTTATCAGTGAAGCCAGGGTGAAAGGTATCTATTAGATTTTTACAACCCCTGGTAAGCCCCAATTATGGGAGGAAGCTAACTGCTTCCATCATCTGTCCTTCGGCTCGTCACAAGATGTGTGTGTGTGTGTGTGTGTGTGTGTGTATCATACTGGCAAACTGAGATTTAAGTAACTAGAATATGGCAGTGTTACAGAATTTAAAAAAAACTTTTCATGGGTTGGGTGTAATGAAGCAAATCTATGACTCAAAAAAGCAGAGAGAGGCTGCAAGGAAAACATTAACTCGATTCAGAGGAAAAAAAAGCTGAATAAAGCTTATCATGGGATATTTTGATAAACTGCTGCTTGGAATTATAAATCTGTTCTTCCAAATACCTTGGAAAAAGACAGTCCATTTCATCTTGATATATTGGTTGGGGTGTTTTTGGTTTTTTTACTTTTTTTCCCTCCCCAGAAGGACTGTTAACCTTTGGACATTGTTGTGTTAATGCATATAATTATTCAACTAATGCCAAGTTAGGGGAGACTCTGTGCTTAAGGGTGGGACAGTGTGGTTGTTTTTGTGACATTAAAATAAAGGAGAAAAGGAGAGGAGGGGATGAGAAGAGATGGGTGAGGAGAGGGGAGAGGAGGGAGAGGAGAGAAGGAGAGAGAGTATGGGATGAGAAGGGAAGGGAAGAAGGGAAAGGAAGGGAAGAAGGGAAGGGAAGAGAAGGAAGAACTTCTGGAACACATTTGAAACCTGTATATGAATGTTGCCTTAGTTTTTTACCCTTTCCCTTCCTCTTAAACCCAAACTGAAGATGTCCTGGTTCCATAATATTACTGAACACCAGTATCTGATGAATCTATTAATAGCTTCTATGCTCTTTGCACAAATATCATAGTTACAGCCACAAAACACCAATGTTAACTCTAGAACTACCAGAGATAGACAATAATTAGCAATTGTTTGTTTGAAGTTGAATCTTGTTCAAACACTTTCTCTCTCTCTTGCTCCCTGTCTCTCTATCTTACTGTCTATCTCTCTCTGTATCTCCCTCTTCCTCCCTCTCCCTCTCTCTCTCTCTCCCCCCCTCTGTCATTCTCTGTCTCCCTATCTCTATCTTTCTATCTCTCTCTACCTATCTATCTATCTATCATCACCCAGCAAATTGCCTGTGTGAATAGACCTCTCAAAAGCATTATCGCTCTCGGTAGCACCAACCTCTCCCATTTCAATTTCTCTCAATTCAGCCTTAGCAAAGCCTTTCCCTTCTTCGCCATTCTGAATACCGGGGCACTGACCTATGGAGAGTTTTACTTGTAATAAATTAAGGTAAAGGTTCCCCTCACACATATGTACTAGTTGTTCCAGACTCTAGGGGGCGGTGCTCCTCTCCGTTTCAAAGCCAAAGAGCCAGCACTGTCCAAAGACATCTCCGTGGTCATGTGGCCGGCATGACACCGAAAGTGCACGGAACGTTGTTCCCTTCCCACCAAAGGTGGTTCCTATTTCTCTACTTACATTTTTACCTGCTTTCCAACTGCTAGGTTGGCAGAAGCTGGGACAAGTCACGGGAGCTCACTCCGTTACGCGGCGCTAGGGATTCGAACCGCCAAACTGCCGACCTTTCTGATCAGCAAGCTCAGTGTCTTAGCCACTCAGCCACCACATCCCTCTAATTTCCCTTTAAGGTCCTGTTTATTCTTGGAAAACCCTTGCATGTTCCTATAGACGTACATGGCTACAGTCTGGGAGATTTTTTTAAACAAAAAAGAATTAAGAATTTTCCCTTTTAAACTTTGGGTAGCCTTTTTGATGGCCTTTCAAATTCCTGCCAAGGCTAAATGTTATAGCCACCTGCTCTTGGTCACAAAATGTTCCATCTCCATTTGTAAGATTAACATCCATCTTGGAGATAAATCTTGATTATGTTTTGCCGAACAGAGTGTGGGCACCCCCGTTTAAGCCAAGATTATATTGCTTTTTCTCAGCCATATGGTGCGAAAGATGTTTATTAAAGGTCTGCTCCTTCTATCCATTTCATCAGTGAAAAGAGCATATAAAGAATTAACAAACAGACATGGCCTAGGAATTAACCCCATGCCCTCCATAAAGCTTGGCCAAACTAGTTTTAACACATTGGCTAATTAAAAGTTTGCATTAAAAATTATTATTGGTTTCTAATGACTATTTTTAGTCTCCTATAATTCTTGGCTCAGTTTGGGAAAAAGCAAAGATACTGAAGCCAAATGCATAAATGCATGTATGTATATTAGCCAACATTCTGTGTTTGCTTATGCTCTGCCAATGCTCCTTCCCACTTCAGGAAATTATTTGCAAGACAGGATCGCAAAGGAGGAAATAGAAGTCTGAGAAGAAGGGTCCACAGGATGAATTTACATAAAGGTAAAGGTTCCCTTGGCACATATGTGCTAGCTGTTCCTGATTCTAGGGGGCGGTATTCATCTCCATTTCAAAGCCAGCGCTGTCCGAAGACTTCTCTGTGGTCATGTGGCTGGCATGACTCAATGCCAAAGACTCATGAAACTTTCTACTTGAATTTTTACGTGCTTTCGAATTGCTAGGTTGGCAGAAGCGGGGGTTCAGTCCGTTACGGGATTCGAACCGCTGAACCCCCAACCTTTCTGATCGACAAGATCAGCGTCTTAGCCACTGAGCCACCGTATGATTATGTACATTATGAATTTAGATAATTCCCACCTAATCTAAGCTATGCTTCCATCCATGCTCACTCACATATGTGTGCCAGCCGATTTTCTCCAACACTTTTCATCTTCTACAGGAAAAAGATCTTGGCCAGCCATGTCCTTCTCTTCGCCAGTTTGACAGCTGGGTTTTCTCTGGCTGGAAAAAAACATGTTACCATTCTGTGCTTCGATCTTAACCAGAAGTCAACTGCAGAGAGTGAAGCCAATTCATTCTTTCTGACATACTTCTCCAGAATATACCCTCTTCTGCTTCATGGAGCTTCAAACTTTCCTCAAACCAGCATCCTATGAATACAAGAAAATGTTCTCTCTGTTCTTTGCTAAAACCATCAGCCATCACCATCACCAACAGGAAGCCAGGGGTGAACATAAGTTCTCACATTCTTTCAGAAGAAGCCAAGTGGAACATAAGCTCTCTATATCAGGGTGTGACTGGGTGGCGTGGCCGACTCAATGTCACTCACGTTGAGGGGTGTCTTGCCAGCCCTCCCCTCCCAGTCACTCCCATCTGGGCTCCTTAGGGCCCCAGAAGAAAGCAGTAGTTGGAGGTAAGCATCCACCATGAGAAAGAGTTGGCAAAACAGCTGGTTCATTTCAAATTGGATCTGACCGAGAAGGAGGCTCAGCAGAAGCACCTCACTCGGGACCACGAGCATAGGCTTTCCAAGCAGAGGGAAGACCCGAGGGACTGCAAGGCCAGGTGCCAGCGCCTAGAGGTTCAGTGAGCTGAGATGGTCAGCCAGTTCCAGGCCATGATGCAGTCCCACTGGAACGAGGCCCACCAGGTTCATGCCACCAATGACACTTCCCTTCAGCCTTCACCCAAAGCCCCCCACCAGGAGGCCGAAGCAGACCTCAAGTTGGAATTTCTTCCACCCTCTGACCCCTACAAAAAAAACCAGAACCAAACCAGACAGTTATGGAGGTGCAGATGACGGACTCAATCCTTCCTCTGTAGAACTGAATCAGAAGCTCTTTGGGCAGTTTGAATTCCTGAGTTGGCGCAGAAAGAACATTCTTTGTTGTGCTTTTTTGATGGCATTTTTGATGTTAGGTGTCCATTTTAGATCTTGAGATATGGTAGAACCTAGAAACCTAGAAGGTCTCTACTGTTGATATGAGCCGAAGTGGCGCAGTGGTTAAATGCAGCACTGCAGGCTACTTGTTAGGTATGGTAGAACCTAGAAACCTAGAAGGTCTCTACTGTTGATATGAGCCGAGGTGGCGCAGTGGTTAAATGCAGCACTGCAGGCTACTTCAGCTGACTCTGCAGTTCAGCAGTTCGGCTGTTCAAATCCCACCAGGCTCAAGGTTGACTCAGCCTTCCATCCTTCCGAGGTGGGTAAAATGAGGACCCGGATTGTTGTTGGGGGCGATATGCTGACTCTGTAAACCGCTTAGAGAGGGCTGAAAGCCCTATGAAGCGGTATATAAGTCTAACTATTGCTAATTGATACTGTGCTGTCTAGTATTGTAAGAGGTGGTATCATGGGAGGGTTTCTCTTAAAGTCTACCTTTGCCCTGCAATTACCTCTTTTGATGTGTACAAAGAAGAGCAAATTATGGGTTTGTCTCCCAAAGTTTTTTGTTCCTTCTCTCTCTCTCTCTCTCTCTCTCTCTCTCACACACACACACACACACACACACACACACGCACACACACACACACACACCTTGCATTATGAGAACCTAACGGGTTAATAAAATACATTTCTCTGGACAAAGTAGAGAATTTTTTTTTAAAGGAGCAGACAGTATGTCTCTCGGTTCCCCCAAATTTCTATCACCATGATGGACATGTTGCTATATATTAATAACATGTAATTCTGTTTGCAGGAATTGAAGGGGAAATATTGGCATTTTTCAAAACTGTCAATATTCACCGTGCTGCAATGCCCATTTCATTAGAGTAAGGGTCTTTCAACTGTGGTGGGGGAAAGGGCTGTCAACAAAGCATTCAAATATATAGCCCCATTTTAATTACAATATCTAGCAAGGTGAAGGGGAGCTTAAAATAAAACCGCATAAACAAACTAGGCACAAGAACCTGGCATTAAGGAAGCTTGCTATTACACTGTTTGCTTTAAGAGAGGATAATAACAGTGCCTCTTGAAACGAGATAAGGACATCATGCTTCTATTTCCCCCCCACTTAGTGAAAAGAAACTGCTCTATTTTTAGATGGATTGTCCAATATGCTTTCCCCTGACATCTAAGGATGGATAAACTGTGGGGCCAAACTCCTTTTCTGGACTTTCAAAACTCCTTTGATCACAGCTGCTGAAAATTGACGGTGAGTTCTGCTAATATTTTGAGGATGGGGGAAAAATGTGGGGTCCTTGGTGCTCTCTGAGCTTGGCGGTATTCTTGCAGATGTTTCCATCTTGGTAACTTCATGAGCTTTGGAGCGCGCAGTGGTTAGAGTGCAGTACTTCCGGCTATGTCTGCTGACTGCCGGCTGCCTGCAAATTTGGCAGTTGAAATCCCACCAGGCTCAAGGTTGACTCAGCCTTCCATCCTTCCGAGGTGGGTCATATGAGGACCCAGATTGTTGGGGGGCAAGAGGCTGACTCTGTAAACTGCTTAGAGAGGGCTGGAAAGCACTGTGAAGTGATATATAAGTCTAAATGCTATTGTTATTGCTAACTCTGCCCACTGCCAGGAGTTCGATCCTGACCGGCTCAAGGTTGACTCAGCCTTCCATCCTTCCAATGTCGGTAAAATGAGGACCCAGATCATTGGAGGCAAGAGGCTGACTCTGTAAAGTTGGAGAGGGCTGGAAAGCATTGTGAAGCAGTATATAAGTCTAAGTGCTATTGCTCTCATCAGTTCTTCATCAGCCATGGCATTAATCATGTCACTTAGCTGGGTCAGGACCATCAAGCACAGAGAGCACCAAGGACCCCACAGTTCCACCTGAGCTGCAAATATGATTTTCTATCAGTAATTTCAGAAGTGAGGGATAAGCCTTAAGTGGGCCATTTCCCCCCTAAATATGATCTCATTCCAAAAATGTGATGTGACCTTCATCCTTTTGCAAAATCTTAAAGTATTCTGTGATCCACCCTCAAAGTTGCACACCCCCTCTTTTATGAGAAGGAAACCTTGCAACTTTCCACTTTTAAAGCAGTAAAGTTCACCCCAGGATGGGAATCTATTAGCTATCTGTCACCTCCTGGTCTATCCTGCACGGTGAAATCTTCATCTGTTCTTTCTCTGTGTAGCTTTCAATTTTTAATGAGAACAGAAGCAGCAGCTTTGTATGAAGAGATAGCATAGGTCCACCCAGATCTCTACTACTGACTTTTAGTAGGCCTTCTAAGAGTTTTGCAAAGTACTGTGATAGAGTTTCATTCCTGCTTGGTGTAACGGGCGTCAACATTCCCAGATGGGATTCTTCTCTGGGACATTCATGATAGACATTCATCTTCTTCTCCTTCTCTTTTTCATCACCAATATAAGTGGTGGTAGCCTTTGTGTTGCTGGCAGAAACCCCACATATAAAGGATCAAAGAATAAAGAATCCACGTTGATATCCATAATTTTTTTTTAAAAAAAAGATGTTGAGGCTCTAGAAAAGGTGCAGAGAAGACCAACAAAGATGTTAAATGGTTTGGAGGCTAAACCATATGTTGAATACCCACAAAGTGCTTTTTTTTTCAGGAGGCAACTGGACTTTCTTGTTTTTCTTTGAAGACATTTTGCTTCTCATCCAAGAAGCTTCTTCAGCTCTAAGTGGGTGGTGGGGAATGGAAGGATCCAGTCAGACCTGAAGAAGCTTCTTGGAGGGGAAGTGAAATGCCTTTCAAAGAAAAATGAGAAAGTCCAGTTGCCTCTTGAAAAAAGCACCTTTGGGACAACCATGACTTGGAGGACTGAGGATCTCCATATGATGAATAGCTAAGAGAAACAAAAGAAGGATTAGGGGAAACGTGATAGCATGCTGAATACTTGAAGGCCTGCCACAAGAAAGAGGCCATTGATGTATTCTCCAGAGCAGTGGTGGGTTTCAAAAAAATTTGGAACCTCTTCTGTAGGTGTGGCCTGCTTTCCGGATCCACTGGTGGAACCTCTTCTAACTGGTTCGGTAGATTTGACGAACCGGTTCTACCGAACAGGTGCGAACCGGTAGGAACCCACCTGTGCTCCAGAGCAGCTGAGGGCAGGATAAGGAACAATGGGTGGAAGATCATCACCTTGAATTTCCTGGCAGGGAGAACAATTAATCAATGGAATAGCTTACCCCCTAGAGTTGTGGTGCTCCATCACTGGAGGTCTTCAAGAAAAGATTGAGCAACCATTTACCTATGGTGGTATGATGACTCCTACCTTGGTCGGGTGTTTGGACTAGAAGACCTCTGAGGTCCCTTCAACCCCTATGATTCTCTATATCCCAGATCCATCCAATGCCTATACAGGGAACCTCACATCCACCACTCTTCTTTTGAGACATCATCCTTTCAAAGCTGAAGCGTGAGATTTCTTCCTCGTCTCCAAACAACAAACGGCTCTAAAAAAAAATAATCATAAAAATAAATCGACAGAATCGTGATTGTACAATCATAAACAGCAGTGGAATGAAGCTAATGACTGCAGACAGATCAATGTAAAAGAACGACAAGGAGAGGGAAATTAGACAAATAAATATTCCTCATATACAGAAGTCGAAGTTGCTGAAAAGGGAAGGGATGCTGAATAACTATCTGGGTTTCCTCCCCTACCAAAAACCCAGTAACAACTCTGTAAAATATTTTATGTACAGTAGGGGGCCCGGTTTGATGCAGAACCCATCACATCTTTAAGCGTCAAATGGAACCAAAGAGCACTGAGAAAAAAGGGACATTAATTTTTTAAAGGTGACAGAGAAGTGGACGAGGCCAAGGAAGCAAACCAGATTAAAGGGAATCAGATTCCTTGGGGAAAAAGAAGAGAGGAAGAACATGGCTGGTTTGCTCCATCAAAACACACACATACACACAATACGCACAACACACGCACACACACACCAGGGGTGGGTTCCGTCAGGCACTACTGCTGGTTTTCTCATGCGCAGTGCAATAAAATTTGTTCTGTGCATGTGCAGAAGCGAAAAACAAGCTGGCAGTGCCTGGGGCGTTACCCAGAGAACCTGGATTGCTGCCAGTTCCAGCGACCTGGGCCACCAAATCACTACTGGTTTGGCTGAACTGGGCCAAACTGGTAGGAACCCATCACTGGTACAAATGCAAAACTCAGAAGATACAACAATAGCAATAGCAATAGCAGTTAGACTTATATACCGCTTCATAGGGCTTTCAGCCCTCTCTAAGCAGTTTACAGAGTCAGCATATTGCCCCCAACAACAATCTGGGTCCTCATTTTACCCACCTCGGAAGGATGGAAGGCTGAGTCAACCCTGAGCCGGTGAGATTTGAACAGCCGAACTGCAGACAGCAGTCAGCTGAAGTGGCCTGCAGTACTGCCCTCTAACCACTGCGCCACCTCGGCTCAACAAGCAGGGAGCTGGAATGTAACCAGCAAATTACCGCAGAAAACTCGACATTAAGCATGAAGTCACCTCATCTGTTGAGGGCCTCCCAGAGTTCAAAGAACAAGATGTAGCTGGAGCACATTGTTATAATTGGCCAATTTGCTCCTGCTTCAAAATTGTTCCTCAGCTCACCTTAGGCTGCTTCCATAACCTTTTTTTTAAACAAGGCTCTCAAGCTACGTTCTTCGGAAAGGTTCAAGAAACCAAGAAGCCAGAAACCTATTCCTGACCCAATTCTCTTTGGAAGGACTCGGTTTCATCTTCTGCTACATTCCTAGAACATTTTTCCCCCTCCTTCATGGAGAGGAAGAGAGGGGAGAGGAAAGAGGAAAGGAAACAGTGATTGTGAAGAATCAGAGCAATGCACTCAATTGGCTTCGTAGTGCTGTAGGATGGAACTGATAGTCCCATGAAAATTATAAATAGTCCTAGCTGATCATTGTTCCTGCATTCCCCCCCCTCCCTCTTTTTCCAGTTAGGTTTGATGAAAAAGAAATTGCTTTTCAGATATTATTCCAAGGAAGAGGGGAGTTTTGCTGAAACATTCATGGAAAGGTTGGATGATGTCCCCACGTTTCCTGCCTCAAATGGTCTGTAGCTTCCATTAAACCCTTGGGGAAGGTCTCACGAGGAGGAACTGGTGAATAATTTCTCTATTTCCTGTTGAAACAAGGAGAAGCTGTTTACTCACTTCCTCCTTTTTACGGAGAGCCACGCAAAATCGTGACCGGCTATAAGGTCCATGTTGCAGTTTGTTTGTTTATGCCTAACCCCTTCTGGCATCCACTAAATAGTTCTCTTTGTGGGCTTTCATTATTGTCCAGCTTTGTGAGTCTATTATCTCTTCATTTGTCCTCTAAATACTCCAGGTATTTAATGGATTCTTTTTCATTCACTTCCTATGTGGGAGAGTCCAGCCCTTGCCTTTTAATTTTTAATCCTCCGTCTCAGCTTGCATTCCTTATGTTGTTCCTAAGGAACCAATTACATCCTCCTGAACATCACTTTTCCCTCTCTATTTTTCATCATTACGAGTCATTGCCGGCTAAAATATGCTTGGTGGAGGGAGACCATATTATTCAAAATATCAGCATTATCTGGGGTTGAGATGTTATATTTTTTTTCTTCTTCCCAGGATTGTTTCCCATCTTCCTCACTTGCCAGGGATGCTCCACTCCTCAACTGAACACCCGGCATCAAATGTTTGCTAATACGGCAAAAATAACAAAACAAAAAAAAAAAAAGGGAGAGCAAGTTCCTCAGAAAATCTCTGGTGTGAACAAAGCATTCATCCTCCGATTGTTAAAGTGGTCACATCCTCAGGAAGGTTTGTGTAGCTGCTTCAAAACTCCCTGTGGATGCCTGCACAATATTTCTACTGGGAAAAATAGTTGGCAGAGCCATAACTGTCTTTCCAATTTGTCACACACACACACACACACACACACACACACACACACACACACCTGCAATATCACCGAACCAGCTTGGAGAATTTTTTTAAAGATCAATAATAATGTGATTAGAAGTAGCCCCGTGATAGATGGTTCACTGCGAGATGGCCGACTCACCTGGCATTTATAAAATTTGAAAGCACGCCGTGTTCACACTGGGAGAAGGTAGTAATGCCCTTATTTACAGTCAGAAAAGGAATGTTTCCCCTCTTACTAGATTTCGCATTAACTATGCAAAATCCTCGTATAAATTCATGAGTTGGGAACTTTGGGTTAAGGCACACATATGTTTTCTGATTACCCAATTCCACTGAACCATGTTTGCAAATGAAAGAGTCGGTGCGTTGGCCTGGAGGCGGAGCTCTCGCCTCGCAATCAGGAGGTTGTGAGTTCGATCCTAGGTAGGGACAGATATTTCTCTCTCTGGGCAACGGTGAGAATAGATCTGCCGAACAAAATTCTGCATTGGCAACAGGAAGGGCATCCGGTCAATAAACATTCAGCTCCATCCAGTTGTCCAGATTGTACCCCGCGAGGGACTATGGGGGTCATTAAAAGGAAATGATGATGATGATGTTTTTCAGTCAAAGTTGCCTAGAACTTCTCTAAAATACTAATATAGTACTGTGATGGGTTCTTGAATCAAATGCACAGTGAGCCTTGAATATTTACATCTAGCAGTATTGAAAGATATATCAAATAAATGCATTGAAGCTCAGTTTTTTTTCATTAGCTTTGGCTGGTGGCATGTGGCATCTTTCCTTAGATGGGTAGATGCATGGATGGATAGAAGGAGGGAGAGAGGAGATAGAAAGAAGGAAAGAGGTAGGAAGGAAGAAGAGAGATGGGGAAAGAAGGAAGGAAGGAAGAAGAGAGAGGTAGAAGGAAGGGAGGACCACACTTTAAAAAAAAAGAAAAGAAACCTACTATCATGGCATACTGAGCTTGTCTCTGATGAAATGTTTGAGGCTCTTTCTGGGGCTCAGTCAGGTAACCATAAATATTGGATTTCATCATTGTATCGTTCCCAACAGTAGGATCTTATCAGCTTCTAGTTATTTCTCAGTTAAAGTCAAACTCTGCTCCTTTCAAGGATGACCTGTTAGTGGAATATCTCAACGAGGACTGCTCCCTTATAATGTAACTCAAGAATTGTTGTTTTCTACTTACTTTCATATATGGTGGACTTGTAAAACGGTTAAAGCATTTTGGATAAAAATATGGTGGATTATGCAAAATGTTCTTTAAAAAAAGGATAAAGTTTACCCCTCGGTTATTTTTGTTAGGTATAATTACTTAACTTAACTTAACGTACAGTTGTAGAGATTAACCTGATTTTGCATTTAATAACTGGAGCTATATTGTTGGTGGCGCAATACTGGAAGAAGGAAGACTTGCCTACTATTCAAGAATGGACATTGAAAGTAACAAACCTAGCTGAGATTGCTAAAATATCAGCATATCTCAAGGACCACTCAGACGAGAGATATAAACTGGAGTGGAGAAGATGGATTGACTATACTCAAAATAAATATGGGACTAAGAAATTCCAGATAGTTTATGGCTGAAGAAACAAGGAATGATATAATCTGTTTAGAGTTAGCCTAGCAAGGAGGAGTTAAAGCTCAAATGAAAGATTATATTAACTTTTTTTAAAGTTTATCTTAGAATGTTTTTGTTAAAGAGCTATACCCTGTATTGGTTCTGGGAAGTCGGGGGGCAGGAGGTTGGGGGGGGCTGGGGGGAGGGTGGGGGGAGGGAAGTAAATATTTGTAAAAGTTTCTTTTTTCAAAATTTTCATTAAAAAAAAAAAGAACTTGGTTGTTGTTTTGAGAAACCTCTGGCCAAATGCCCAAATTACAGAAAGGTATCCGTTGACAGGTGCGCATAGCACGTTTCCCACAAGGTCCCGGGTGAAGACCAACCAATTATCCGGCACTTTTAATAGCCACCAAGTTTGCCATGGCTTTGTTTAACAGATGCTGAACTTGCTGGCTTGACTGTTTGAAGTTTCTTGGGTTCGCTGCTGCTTGATATTATCATTTTAATGGGATATTATTGTTCTTTGAAGACACTTGTGGGAGGAAGCGAAAGGCATGCCTTTTATAGAGGCCACGACACAAATAAAGAGTTTAACTCACTATCCCAGCCTTATCAACATAACTTGATTCAACACATCAAACACACCCATTCATTTGATTTAAAAACCGCGTTGAAAGGGATGATTTGATGAATCTGTTTGAGTCTGTCATCTGCGCCTCTATAACTGTCTGGTTTGGCTCTGCAACCCAACAAGACAGACACGGACTTCAATGGATAGTTAGAACTGCAGAAAAAAACAATGGCTGCCAGCCTGCCTTCCATTGAGGATCCTTCCCATGTTGTGCCCCCCAAGCCACAGAACCGGTAGTTTAAAAAATAAAAAATTGCATTTCACCAGTGGGCAGAAGACATTGAAGCAGAGCCAGCCGGATTAATCGATTTAAAAATAGTTTCTATCCTTAGGCTGCCAGACTCTTAAACACAACCACACTCACTCCACACACAAACATGGAAACGTTTGGCTAGTTTTCCTTTTTCTTTCTTTTTCCTAATTCCTTGCATGGGGGATTATTCTTTATACTATTTATGTTGTTTGTATTTTTTTTGTCATGGATTGCACCAGTGAGGCTAAAACCAATTTCATCGTGTACATGATGTACAATGACAACAGAGGTGGGTTCCTCTGAGGTGGCGCAGTGGTTAAATGCAGCACTGCATGCTTCTTCAGCTGACTGCAGTTCAGCAGTTCGGCTGTTCAAATCTCACCGGCTCAGGGTTGACTCAGCCTTCCATCCTTCCGAGGTGGGTAAAATGAGGACCCGGATTGTTGTTGGGGGCAATATGCTGACTCTGTAAACCGCTCAGAGAGGGCTGAAAGCCCTATGAAGCGGTATATAAGTCTAACTGCTATTGCTATTACTATTGCTATTCCTACCAGTTCGTACCTATTCGGTAGAACCGGTTCATCAACTCTACCGAACCGGTTAGAAGAGGTTCCACCAGTGGACCCGGAAAGCAGGCCACACCTACAGAAGAGGCTCCAAAAAATTTTGAAACCCACCACTGGTCCTTGGATATGATTATTCTACACTATCATGCTCCTATTTATAAAACTCAGTGCCTCTGTGAAAGGTAAGGATGACTACTGCGTTTGTGGTGCAATCGGAACATTGCATGTGTTGAAGTTGTTTTAACGCAAACCAAGATGCCTTTTAAAAAACAAGTTTACATCCTATTCTTATGCATGCCAGTGCTGTGTGGGAGGTAATTTAAGGCGGTTCTGACAAGTGTCGTTGGCATCTTCATATCCGGTCACATGGGCGGCAAGCCACTCCCATCCGGTCACATGGGCGGCAAGCCACTCCCACAAAGGAGGCCACACCCACAGAGTAGGTTCGAACAATTTTTGAAACCCACCACTGAATGACAATAAAGGCTATACTATGCTATTACTATTACTATTGCTATTGCTATTGCTATTGCTATTGCTATTGCTATTACTATTACTATTACTATTACTATTACTATTACTATTACTATTACTGATATTTGGTCCATCCAGTAGTTTAGAGTCAAACAGTTTGGAACTTTTGTTGTTTAATGTGTGCTGTTGTATAATTGTCTAAGGATGACCAGTTTTTATCATTGTGAAAATTTGTCTAAAATGGGGAAAGAATGGGAAAAACCCTTTGGAATTCTGCAGACAATTTTGCTTCTTTGTTAAATATTGAGAAGAAACCATCACCTTCATTTTAGGGATATGTTAAGAAGGAAGGACGCTCACTCCCAAATTTCAAATCGGAGTGCAAAAACCGGCAACCAATTTATTCTGCAGTTTATTTATTTCGATGGCCTGTTTTCCCTCCATGGCCCTTCTTCTCTCTGTTCATTCTCCCTGTCTTTATGGGCACCTATTTGTCATGCAGCACAAAAGCACTTTGGAGACACCAAAGATTAATGCAGGGAGACTCTTCTAGCTGTGATTGCATATCAAAACAGTCCACTTTGCTTTTAATTTTTATTTTCACTAGTTGCAAGGAGAAGAGAGGAGCAGGGAGAGGAGACGGAGAGGGAGAAGAGAGGGGGAGGGGAGGGAGAGGGAGAAGAGAGAGAAAAGGAGAAGAGATGGAAAAGGAGAGGAAAGGAGAGGAGAAAATGAAGGAAAAAAGCAGATGAAAGGAGATAGAGGGGGTGGGGAGGAGGGAAAGGAGTTAGGGAGGAAGAAAGGAAGGAAGGAGAGGGAGGAAAGAATGGAATGAAGCAGGGATGAAGGAAGGAAGGAAGGAAGGAAGGAAGGAAGAAGTAAAGGAGGGAAGGAGGAATCTTTACACAGACCAATCACTGGAATGTTTCCCAGTGGCTACCTAAGATGAGTGGCCTATACATTTTATGAAATACATTCCAAGATTTTTCGGTTCAACTCTAGCTGTTGCATTCACACCTCAACTTTAATTATTGATAAAACTCATTTTTCCAACACCCTGCACTCTTATAAATTCACCAAAGTGATGAATCCTACTGCATTAAGCCCCCAAACGGACAAACAAACAACCTTCCCTCCAGCTAATCATCAATTATGTTTATTTAATTTTATTTATGAAATGTCTAGGGAGCACTGCACAAATTTAGCTGCTAGAGAAGACCTAACAAGATCATCCAGATGACTTTGTCTACTCAATTCTCTCTTTTCTCTAGGGAAGCTCCCTTCCATCACATAACCATGGATTTGTTTATAATAAACCTTTCTGGCTAGGATTAATCTATAAATCTAAAAGGAAAATACCACTCACTCATCACAAAATCTCCAGAATCGTAAAGCCTACAAACTTAAAATTTGACACGTAAGTTGCTCTTGGCTTCTAGGTGCTGGCTAAGAAAGGATTTTTCGAAATGATCCTCAGATCATTAGTATTTCTTATACAGTACTTAACACGCTCTGATGCTAAGGAGTTCTACTCCCCCTCCCCACCTGAAAAGAACTCTGCTCCAACTGCCAATTGCCTCACATTCCGTTACCTCAGTTCAAACTGGCAGATGTTCCACTCCCTCACTCAGGAGCAGGCCAGGGCTCCTAACAGTATTAAACGTCGGTACCTCTACAAGATGTGTACCCCTTCCACCTATGGAACTACTTCTGGACTCAAGACGGCGGGAGCGATATTCCCTTATGTGTTTCAATCACCGACTACCACTGAGCCAACAGATTGTGAACCAAATTTCTCCTGCATAGCCTGATCACATAGTTTCATGGCAAAGCTAGTATTTATATAAACCTACATCATCATTAATTCAGCGTGACATCTTTTTTGGGTCCTGACCTAACTGGTGTACCACTGGAAGCCTCCCAGGTGAGAGAACCAAGAACTAAATCGACACCAGGACAAGAAGCGTGTTGAGATGTCACATTTAATCAAGATAGCTTACCAACCGGTGGAACATTATGATGCCTTTCCAGACTGCTCAACCCAAAGGATTTAATGAAGGGAATGTCTAGAAAACTTGGTGACTTGGTGATGTATTCATTTTAAAACAATACCATAGGTCAGAAAAACTCTTCCCTGGCTAATAATTTCCAATCATAATTGGATTCGCCCTAATATTTTATTGCCTTGTGTAAGAAACAGCATCAATGCTTGGTTGGATCCCATTTTCGGGATGGATTGGGCTTCGTAGCTTTTCTGACCCTTTGAGAACCCCAGGACAAATCCATTTAATTCCAGAGGTCAGTAATGGTGGCTGTGTTCCACACCAGTTCACGTAACGGCCACTTCTAATCATGAAACCATGACGCTTCCCAAAAGTTTTCTTCTCCCGTGGACTTCTACTTTTTTTTTTTTAAACTATATTCCAGGAAGCCTAAGAAACTCTTTTGAAGAGAGCTCTGATAGTGGGTCTTCAAAAAGAATGAAGATGATTGCTAGATAGAAACAAAGATTTAATTGTGGATTGTTGCAATCCAGCTACGATAGCTCTACTTGAGAAATTCTCCTAATTTAATTTGAATTTAATTGTTCAAAATATATCTTTCTTTCTTTCTTTTTTCTTTCTTTCTTCATTTTTATTTCCTTCTTTCCTCTGTCTCTTTTTCTT
This sequence comes from Thamnophis elegans, assembly GCF_009769535.1. NCBI lineage: Eukaryota > Metazoa > Chordata > Lepidosauria > Squamata > Natricidae > Thamnophis > Thamnophis elegans. Next base: position 58,393,145 of record NC_045552.1, read on the forward strand.
TCTTCTTTCCTTCTATCCTTCCTTCCTTTCCCCCTTCTTTCTTTCTTTCTTTCTTTCTTTCTTTCTTTCTTTCTTTCTTTCTTTCTTTCGTTTCTTCATTTTTATTTTCCTTCTTTCCTCTGTCTCTTTTTCTTTCTTCTTTCCTTTTTTCCTTCCTTTCTCTCTCTCTCTCTCTATTTCTTTCTTCTCTCTTTTCTTTCTTTCTTTCTATGCCATATCCAATATAGGTAATCCCAGGAAAGTCTTCTATTATTCCTTGTCAATCACTCAGATCTGGAACAACCTTACTTTCACTTTGTCAAGATTTTACCCTCTGTGTGTGTGTGTGTGTGTGTGTGTGTGTGTGCGCGCGCGCGCGTGGGTGCGCATGCGTGCACGCTATCTTTACATCTCTTAACTGGACCATCGTAGTTTAAAGGACCCACAAGTGTCTTTGACCCAGTTCCAAATAGAAACTTCATTAGTCTCAGCTATTTTTTTTTTCACTCTCTAAGCTCCAAGCTAATTAATTTATCTATTGGTAGGCTAAAGTAGATTCCTACCTAGTTAAATGCTTCCAAGATGCAGAGACTATTTAAAGAGACTGAGAGTTAAGCCTTTGTAGGTATTACCATGTCAAGCTTTCCCCTTAAAATCTGCCTCTGCATTTATCTCTTCCCCTCTTCTCTCCCATCCTATGACAGGCACAGAGGATCCCTATAAAAGGCTTGTCGGAAACCTGCAAGGCTGCCCTGAGTATTAACTAATAAGGCCCACTGCTACGCAACCTCTCAGCAATTCAGTTCATTCATCCCGCTAAGCCACAATGCGTCTGTCAATCAGGCACCGACGGTGGTTTTAAAACCATAGTTTACATTTCTGGACAGTGAGGAAACCAAGATTGTTTTGCAGGGTTCTCGAGATGGGGGAAAATAATAAAATAAACCCTTCCTTCCTCTTTCTCTCCTTCCTTCATCCCTTCCTCCCTCCCTCCCCTTTTCTCTCCCTTTTTTCTCTTTCATATTTTTTCCTTCCTTCCCCTCTTTTCTTTTTTTCCTTCCTTTTTCCTTCCTTCCTTCTTTCCTTCCTTCCTCCCCCTCCCCTTTTCTCTCTCTCACATCCTCCCTACCTTCCCTTTTTTCTTTCATATTTTTCTTCCCTTCTCCTCTCTCTTTTCCTTCTTTCCTTCCTCCCCCTTTTCTCCTTTCTTTTTCCTTCCTTCCTCCCTTTCTTACCTTCCTTCCTTCCCCTCCCCTTTTTTCTCACATCCTCCCCTTTTTCCTTCTATATTTTCCTTCCTTCCTTCCTTCCTTCCTTCCTCCCTCCCTCCCTCCCTCCCTCCCTCCCCCCCCCTCCCCAGTACAACTAGTGTGTGTGTGGGGGGGGTGTGCCTATCATCTCCCATCTTGCAGTCTGAATCAGTACAAAATCAGATTGTGGCCTTTTTCTATGGGATCACCATTTAATACGTCAGCTATTCTCCCCCCCCCACTAAAGAGATTCAGTTCCCTCCATCTCTCTCCTTCTGTGAGTCTGTTTCTACTCCATTGATCATCCTTATTGCCCTTCTCATAAATTGATCCCGTTTATCCGAATCCTTCTTAAAATGCAGCATGCAGAACTGGACGCAGCAGTCAATACTCAAGTCCTCTGAAACGTAAAGCATAATGACTTGTGCTAATTTCCCATGATCTGGAAACTAATTATAGCCGATGAAGGGACCCTCTGCACGCCAAACCAGACTTCTAAATATCTCCTCCTCTGGTTTCACATCGGATCACATAAATAGTTTTGCCTTGTTCCTCTCTGGTGCAGCAAAAAGCTGCAGCAAAACGAGGAAAGATGAATCAGAATCAGAATCGAGCCGGAAGGGACCTTAGAGGTCTTCTAGTCCAAGCAGGAGATCCTGCACCATTTCAGAGATATGACTGTCCAATCTCTTCTTGAAAGCCTCCAGTGATGACGCACCTACAATTTCTGGAGGCAACTTCTGTTCCACTGATGAATTGTTCTCACTGTCAGGAAATTTCACCTCAGTTCTAGGTTGTTTCTCTCCTTGATTAGTTTCCACCCATTGCTTCTTGTTCTGCCCTCAGATGCTTTGGAGAGTAGCTTGACTCCCTCTTCTTTGGGGCAGCCCCTGAGATATTGGAAGACTGCTATCATGTCTCCCCTGGTCCTTCTTTTTTCTAGACTGGGCATACACAATTCTTGCACAAGGACATGATCACACAATTTGTGTCCTTTGCCTGATGACATCAACACAACCCAATTTCATTTCTCCATGTTGGTCTCCAGAGAACTGTAAACCTGCAATTGCATTTCGTCCCCTTCTCCGTATCAGGAACCCAATATTTTTCTGTCCTTTTTTATTTTTAAACTGAGCACCCTTTTCTAGCCATAAAGGAGAAGGAATAAATATTTTAAAAAGCAAGACACCTACAGTTTTCTTTACATTTTAGCCTGATTTATTTTACGTTTGAAATGGCAGCCTTATCGCTTCAGGATTAGTGATCTTCTATCAAAAGCGGAAGGAATATTTATCTTTCTAAGCCCAGCCGTGAAAAAAAAATATTGGAGACAGAAGGGACAGTAAGGTTGTGTTGTGCAGATTATGGCCTTGAATAATGTAGAGCTGCTTTCATCACAGTGGAGAAATCTGATTGAGGCAGTAGGGTGCTATCCATTTAAAACGTTGCACACACCAAACGTATCATTTGGATGCTGTAGACAAACCGGGAGGAAAGCGGTACATAAAATAGACCCCAGGAAGAAAAGTATTTCAGCCTCATTATGCAAATGCCTCCGCCATATTTGACCTAAAGAGATTTTCACAATGGGGTAATAAGAATAGAATAGAACAGAATAGTAAAGAATGGAATGGAATGGATAGAATAGAATAGAATAAGAAATAATAGAAGAATAGAATAGAGAATAGAATAGAGAATAGAATAGAGAATGGAATAGAATAAAATAGAATAGAATAGAATAAGAAATAATAGAAGAATAGAATAGAGAATAGAATAGAGAATGGAATGGAAGGAAAGGAAAGGAAAGGAATGGAATGGAATAGAATAGAATAGAATAAGAATAATAGAAGAATAGAATAGAGAATAGAATAGAGATAGAATAGAAAATAGAATAGAATAAGAAATAATAGAAGAATAGATAGAGAATAGAATAGAGAATGGAATGGAATGGAATGGAATAGATAGAATAGAATAGAATAGAATAGAATAGAACAGAACAGAACAGAACAGAATAGTAAAGATGGAACAGAATAGAATAGAATAGAATAAGAATGCTCATAGTTGGGACAATTGGAAGTCAAAAAGGTTCAGGGATGGATTGTCATGGAGAACATTTTTAATTTCATTTTAAATGGCATTTATTTTCTTCTTCTTTTTTTTTTGAAGCCAAAATGCCCCAGAGCCTTTTGCTCTCAAGAACAATGAAAAATATCCTACAAGGCAAGTTGCGCCAAAGACCACGAAGAAAATATTAGCCAGACAGTAATCAAGGTGGTTGGTCCATGAAACGGACTTCCGGTGAGACTAACCTGGATTTTCAGAGTTACGGATGCGTTTAAGGAACAATACACAACTAAGGGGATAACTCTTCGAGGTTGAGACTGAATATGCTCCAGGGATGGCAATTTGTCATTAAACCAACCCTCTATCAACTGAATTACAACTTTCCCATCAGAAATTGGTGGCACAGCTGAAATGAAGCTTTTTCTTCTTCTACATTTAAAAAAACCCAACTTTGGGTGGAGAGAATGAATCTGGGATGCTACCTACTAATCAGGTGGGAATCACCATTTAAATGAAACGAACTGTATTCAAATTAGAGAGGTGCTGATTTTCCTTTGGCTGAAATCTATGCTCTTTCTAAATTTTTTAATGTGGTACATACATCTCTCTTTCTGTCTGTCCCCCTTTCTCATTTTTCTCTTTCTCATTCTCTCTCTCTCACACACACATTTTCTCTCCCTCTCCTTCTCTTTCATTTTCTCTCTCACATTTTCTCTCTCACATTTTCTCTTTCACATTTTCCCTCTCTCATTCTCTCTCTCATTTATTTCCTGTCTCTCATATTCTCTCCCTCACATTCTCTCCCTCGTTTTCTCTGTGTGTCATTTTCTATCTCTCATTTTCTCTTTCACATTTTCTCTTTTTTTTCCTCTCTCTCATTCATTTTATCTCTCTCTCTCTCATTTTCTCTGTGTTGTTTTCTCTCTCATTTCTCTCTCTCTCTCTCATTCTTATTCTCTCTCTCTCTCCTCTCAACATTCTGTTTGGAATAATTTTAATTTACTTCATTTTATCGCTGTTCAGCATATTCTATTCCTTGAACCATAAACTGACAGTCTTATTCCCTTGCTTAGGCCTTTAATTGGTTGGGAGCCCCAAGGCTGAATAGATTAGTTTAAGAAATTACATAGGATGAACAGAAACAAAGAAGGTGAGTAAATTCTGAGAATAATATTTGGAAGTAGATAGGAGGTCTTTTTTTCCTATGTTGTTGTTGTTGTTGTTGATGAGGATGTTTTCTTTAAAAACGTTCTACATTAAATTGAACTGATTTCCATTCCTTCTTGATAACTATTCAGAATTTGAGGGACGTGATTAATGTTTGCTGAAATAATTACGCATTTTCTTCCTATTACCAGACAGCACTTTTACCCATAAAAATAGGATCCAGCTGCAACAGAACCATTCAGGCAAGACCAAGCAGACATATAAATAAATATTCATGAGACTCCACTTCTACATTTGTGCACAACGTTGGGAAATGTCAAGGTGACAACTTTATGTAACAAGAGCAGTTGCCTTTAGACTTAGAAATTGACATGGAAACAAAAGAGAAATGCATCAAGATGCAAAGTCAGAAAATGCTAATGTCATTACCCAAGTAATGTTGGGTTGATTTCAGAAAGAAAGCTCTACTTGGTGTCCAAGGAGCTGTGTGGGCCAAACTAGACAGGACTGGTGCCCAGTAACATGGTCCACTTCTTTCGGGGTGTGTTCAACACTGATGCTTGCACAAAAGAGGTGGAGCATGGACTGTGTTGCCATAACCACCATCATGTCCATTTTGAACTGTCCTGAAGATGCTGCTGTATTTTGTTTTTGATGTTCTGCAGAACGTGAGCCTTTCCAGGTGGCCTCGCAGACAATGTAGATAAGGTTTGGGCCAATGACTCTTCAGAGAGCCACAATAGCAATAGCAATAGCAATAGAGGTTAGACTTATATACCGCTTCATAGGGCTTTCAGCCCTCTCTAAGCGGTTTGCAGAGTCAGCATATTGCCCCCAACAATCCGGGTCCTCATTTTACCCACCTCGGAAGGATGGAAGGCTGAGTCAACCCTGAGCCGGTGAGATTCGAACCGCTGAACTGCAGATAACAGTCAGCTGAAGTGGCCTGCAGTACTGCACCCTAACCACTGAGCCACCTCGGTTCAGTAGCATAGTAGTTAAGGTACCAGACTAGAAGCCAGGAGTCTGGGAGTTCTAGTTGTGCCTTTGGGCACAAAGCCAGTTTGATGACTTTGGACCAGTCGCTTTCTCTTAGCTCTTTACCTGAAGGCAAGCAGGGAAGCAGTGGAAGGAAAGCAATCAAGGAGAGAACCAACCTAGAACTAAGAAGAAATTTCCTGACAGAACAATTCATCAGTGGAACAGTTTGCCTCCAGAAGTTGTGGGTGCTCCATCACTGGAGGTTTTTAAGAGGAGACTGGGCAGCCATTTGTCTGAAGTGATAAAGAGTTTCCCGCTGAACAGGGGTTTGGACTAGAAAGGCTTCCAAAATCCTTTCCAACTCTGGTATTATTCCTCTTCTCTGGAAAGAGGCAATAGCAAACTTCTGAAAAACCTTGCCAAAAAAAAAAAACCCTTCAAGGATCTGTCCAAGCAGCCTTGTCTAGGCAGTCTCTAAGAATCAGACATGATTGAACAGAAGAAGAAAAAAAATCCACTTTCAAACTCTGCATCTTAATTCCGAATGAGGCAAAGGCCTCTGAAGAATTTTGAAGGGAATAAGCAGTACATTAAAAGGAATGAAATTCCTCAGGGTAGGATGCCCAAAATAATTCAGAACAGAAACACTTCGACAGGTAAAGCAGGTTTGGAGAGTCTGATCCTTCCAAGACATCTGTTGGCTTTATGGGACCCTTCAGAGGGATTACAATAAAGGCAGAAATGATCTTTAGAGTTGAGGTGCTGTACAGAAAGCAGGACCTATAAAGCAGGAGCATCTTATTCAAAACCAGCTTATCCTTTTGGTTAGAAATGTTGTTTCTATATAACACCACAGAGCGAACAGAGTTACAGTCACCATGTGCTTTACTGCTCAACTATATCAACTGTAACAAGAAACTCAGAACAAAAAAACATAGAGTACATATCATAGATCCAAATTTGTAAACACTGCCATTTACTGGCTGCTTACTACTGTCGTTGCATAGAAATACATTGCAGCCATAAATTCCAATACCTTTCAATTCAGTAGATGGGCTTGAGCAGGCGACTTCATAGACAAATTGATGCCCTCCCGATATTTGAAACTCCCAGTTTCAGTTACCCTTAGAGTTGGGCACATTTTCTGGAACTTGCAGGCAATGATCCAAAACATGTGGAGACAACCAATAAGTCTTCTTCATTGGGTTTCTCCCCCACCCATAGGATTGTTTTCTGAGTTAAATCCAAGATATTGGGATCATTTCATTTAATCATTTTATTTCCCCTGTCTCCGTTTTGGACCAAACTCCATCTATTATTCCAAATTCATTCAAGGTGAGATGGAAAAGACATCACTGGTCCCTAAAATCAAGATTAATGAACACATTTTTATTATTAAAGGTAAAGGTTCTCCTCGCACATACAGTATGTGCTAGTCGTTCCCGACTTTAGGGGGCAGTGCTCATCTCTGTTTCAAAGCTGAAGACGTCTCCGTGGTCATGTGGCCGGCATGACTCAATGCCGAAGGCCACGGAACACTGTTCCCTTCCCACCAAAGGTGGTTCCTATTTTTCTACTTGCATTTTTTATGTGCTTTCAAACTGCTAGGTTGGTAAAAACTGGGACAAGTAATGGGAGCTTCCTCTGTTAGGCGGCACTAGGGATTCAAACCGCTGAACTGTTGACCTTTTTGATCAACAAGCTCAGTGTCTTAGCCACTGAGCCCCTGCATACCCTTTTTTATTAACTGGGTCCTAATCAAAGAGAGTTCTATGGAATCAAGAGAACTCTTAGATTTCTCCCCTTTCTGTTTTTGCCTTTTATTATTGGATAGGAAATCACCCTCTGTTCTGGGTAAAGAACATTTATTCTGCAGGGGAGAGAAAGATGATTCTGGTAGACATTGATATTCACTTCAACATCTGTCTCCGGACTTTCTGCTCCAGATTCCCGAGTTAGTAAATCTATATAGAGAGCTCTGATGTCATATGCTTTTAGCAAGAAGCCCTCACTAATGTACATCTTCCTGTTAAAACAAACACTTTCCTGCTGTATTTGGAGGCTTCCAACTTTGTGCTGATCTGATTTAAATTCACAGAGCTCCTCAAGAATTTTGGTGGGCAGGAAATCTCCCAGCTATACTGAAATACTTATGTGATGTTTCGGAGACAGGAGACCTCCCCAACTGTTGCTGGAAATTATATGGGGCAAAAATTCAGTTCTGGGCCATCCTAGGCTGCATTAATAGAGGGATAGAAACATGATAGGGATCTGGTGACTCAGTGGCTAAGACACTGAGCTGGTTGATCAAGTGGTCAGAAGTTTAGCGGTTCAAATCCCTAGCGCCACATAACAAAGTGATCTCATGTTACATTGACCAGAAATGGCTTCATGGCATGCATCTTTTCATGAGAAAGTACAAAAGGTTTTCAAACCAAAAAGAAGTCCAGTTGCCATGACCCAGCTCCCAGATTTTCTCGCACATGGGCACAGATGTTATTTGCAAAGATATTCTTATGGAAAATGCACGCCAAGAAATTCTGGGTGAAAAGCCCAAGAGATTATTTCTTGAATATACTAATCAGAGGTGGTATTCAGTGGGTTCGCACCGGTTCAGGTGAACTGGTAGGGAAAATTTGACTTGTTTCGCCAAACCGGTAACAACCTCTGGCTCATCCCACCACACAACTCAATGCTCACTTGCCCCACCCACCAACTCACTCGACACTCTCTCAATGCTGACCCCACCCATCCCAGCCCTATATATGTTGCCTTGCCATGAGCCCACCTAATCACCTCGGCAGTTGCCTCCACACCTTGCCAGCTCTGCTCAACTCACCTTGGGGTAGGGCCCAGGGGCCGGGGCCCAGGGAGAAACCATTCCCTGAGACCTCAGAGCCTCCGCCCATTCACTATTCACCTTGACCAGGCCAGGAAATGTGCCATTCCCCAGCTCCGGTCTTCCTGGGGCCTCCTCCTTTATGCTCTCCCTTCATGATACGTTGCCCCATTTCCCCTCCTTCAGAGGCCATGCCCACTCATTCGCATGACCCTCGTCAAGTCACGCCTGCCAAGCCATGCCCACAGAACCAGTATTAAAAAAAAATTGAATCCCAAAATAAAAGTACCCACAAATATTAATAATAAAACAACCTGGAAACCCAGGCATTTCCATAGAGGTTTATAAGTTTCCATCCCTTTGTTCCGTCACCTGTCATTGCATTAACAAGGTCTGACCTCCTCTTCACGCTGATGTTAGCCATCAATTTAACTCATTTTCATATTTTCATTAGCTTCTATTATTTAATTATTGTGCCAAAAAGACAGACAGGGGTGATGATGGGTTGCGTTGTGATCCACACTGTCATAGTCTGAAGAAGTATGTCATAAAAGAGAAAATCAACTTTTTTTCCCTAGGACAAAATGTTCTGCCAACATTTCTGGCATGGCTGCGAATGATTTCTCATGCATAGAATTGTGATGATAAAGGAAAACTCCGTGCTGGGTTTTTGTAGACCCTTGATTTGATTTTCACCCGGCAACAGAAAATGGGAAAAGGTGAGGAGCACCTAGAATTCTTGATATAGCAATAGCAATAGCAATAGCAGTTAGATTTATATACTGCTTCATAGGGCTTTCAGCCCTCTCTAAGCAGTTTAAAGAGTCAGCATATCACCCTCACAGTCTGGATCCTCATTTCACCCACCTCGGAAGGATGGAAGACTGAGTCAACCTTGAGCCGGTGAGATTTGAACCGCTGAACTGCAGATAACAGTCAGCTGAAGTGGCCTGCAGTACTGCACCCTAACCACTGCGCCACTATGCCTAGTTCTAGAAACTGTAGACTAGTGCATTCCAACCTTAGCAGCCTGAAGATGCATGGAACTCCCAGAATTCCCCAGCCAGCCAGAAATCCTAGCACATTCCCAATTTGTGATATATTTTTTAAAAGAAAATTAATGTGGGTGCTTTCCTTCATTAATCTTGCAGAGCAAGATTTTACTTGTTCTGAAGCAAACTTGGCAACTTTTAAGACTTGTGGACTTCAACTCCCAGAATTCCTCAGCCAGCCCTGAGGAATTCTGGTAGTTGTTGGAATATTAATGACTGGGAGAGAGACACGGTAACAAGGTCAGCCAATGAATAGGCCTAGCAACTAATTCAGCCAATGGGAGCTTAAACAGATCTGAGCCTGTGCTGAGAATAGAAACTGAAACTACTCTGTCTGCTCTGAACTCTGAGATGAAACTGACTGCTTTCTCCTGCTTGTATTCTGCTTGTAACTTCTACCACGTTGAAAGAATCTACTATTGGTATTGCACATTTATTCACCTGTTATCATGTATATAAAGAAGTGAATGAATCTAGCTGAATCAATTATCTGTACGTGCCTTCTGGATTTGATTTTTCTGCAACAAACTCTGACAGAGTTGAAGTACACAAGTCTTAAAGTTGCTAGCTTTGGACAGCCCTGATCTGAAGAATGAGGACAATCAATATAAGATTTCTCTGTGATTTTTTTAGGAGTTTCGGAGAGCGTTGCAACTTTGCAAACACCGGGATACCAAATACATTATTTTCCCTTTACTTTGTCATACCTTGGCTCTGCTCAGCCAATTTGCTACTTGGCCAAATGATGGTGTAAGCAATAATGAACAGATATGCCAAGCATGGACTGCTTTGCACACCATTTGAGACACCAGCTTAATGCAAGGGGACAGTTGACCATTCTGATGTATTATAACTGACAGCATCCACGAGGATGACAGAAGGATGGGTTGCTGATTTTTAAAGAAAAACAACGTTTGCTGAACAATACTTCCCATTTAGGAAAATCTCTTAAAAGTGGCAAAGCTTAGAAAAATAAAAATTGAGTTTGTGGATAACTAACTAGTTAACTAGATGATAACTGATATGTCAATATACAGATTGAATTCAGTTTTAAGCCGCTCAATTCCTCAATGACTGATGTCATCTTAGAAAAAACAACAATAACAACTCAGCTTAAAAAAATACAACTGGGCAGAAGACCAATTCCATAACACCAAAAAACATAAAGGCTGTAGGGTGGGGAGATCATTTGATCCCAAAGTCTAGAAGAACAGCCTGTTTTTTCCCCTCCAAGGTGCTTTTTCAAGAGGCACCTGGACTTTCGGATTTTGCTCCTCACCCAAGAATCTTCTTCAGCTCTGAGAGAAGCTGAAGAAGTTTCTGAGAGAAATTGAAGAAGCTCCTGGAGGAGAAGTGAAGCATCTTCAACGAAAAAAACAGAAAGTCCAGGTGCCTCTTGAAAAAGCACCTTGGGACAACCGTGACCTGGATGACTGAGAATCTGGTTTTTAAAGAGTTTACGGAGAAACGGAGAGAAGAACAGTGGTGGCGCAGTGGTGAAAGTGTAGTACTGCAGGCTACTTCTGCTGACTGCCGGCTGCCTGCAACTTGTCAGTTTGAATCTCAGCACACTCAAGGTTGGCTCAGCCTTCCGTGGTCGGTAAAATGAGGACACAGATTGTTGGGGGAAAAGATGCTGACCTCCGTAAACCGCTTAGAGAGGGCTGTCAAGCACTGTAAAGCAGTGTATAAGTCCAAGGGCTATTATTACTCCTATAGATCTCTGATGGAGCTTTATTCCACTGGGCAGATGCTACCACAGAGAAGGACAACTTAGGCTCCCCCAAAAGATGGGTTCTTCGATTCATGGGACCTGAAACAAGCCCATTCTGCCTAACCTCACTAAATTGGTGGAAACAAACAAATAAACCCTCAATAATGAGCCAGGCCCTAGGTCAGTGATGGCGAACCTTTTCAGCACCATGCCAAAAAAGAGCGTGTGTGCTGGTGCGGCCCCCAACCCAGAAGAAGAGCTGCCCCAGGCGCATGTGCGTGTTCAAAAATGAACATCCGGTTTCCAGCACACACATGAGCACTGGCCAGCTAGTCTTTCGATTACTGTTGCACATGCCCGCACGGCGATCAGCTGGCCATTCATGCTCATGCAGGAAAGCAGAAATCCATCTCTTCCGGGTTCTGGCACTGCCAGATGAACGAAGGCCAGCTGACTGTTGCGTGTGCATGCATGCCAGGAACCCAGAAGTGGAACAGGCAACACCACACGTACCTAGCAATAGCAATAGCAGTTAGACTTATATACCACTTCATAGGGCTTTCAGCCCTCTCTAAGCGGTTTACAAAGTCAGCATATTGCCCCCAACAACAATCCGGGTCCTCATTTTACCCACCTTGGAAGGATGGAAGGCTGAGTCAACCTTGAGCTGGTGAGATTAGAACAGCCGAACTGCAGTTAGCTGAAGTAGCCTGCAGTGCTGCATTTAACCACTGCGCCACCTCGGCTCCCTGGTGAACATGGCTGTGCTATCAATGCCCTAGGCCATGAATCTTAACTTAGATACCTAGATGAATGAATGTTTCCTTCCTCCCTCTGCCTTGTATGAAATAAGAAAACACGGAGTCCTCCTGTAAATTTGCCCAGAGTTTGTGCAAATAAAGCCATTTTATTGTTTCACCCCCAAATGGGAATGGATTGGTGGCATTAGCTGCCCTAAGAAGCCAGGATGATTGACGGCCTTTGAAAAAGGGATTAAATAAATTATGAAGGATAACTCTGCATACGGTTGAAAAGCTCTCCAGGAAAGCAGCTGTTAAGAAGTCTTGGTGACAAAGGATGTGGTGCTATCTCCCGTTGGGATAAAGCGAAAATCTGGTCGCCACTTCATCAGAACAAGCGCAAGGACAAGTGAGGTGAGTTTGAGAGAGAAATGGGAAGCTGGTTTCACAAGACCGTCAAAACCACCAGATCTCAGATCCCAACAAGGCTCTTTTTTGCATTATTTTAAGCCCGCCGATGGTGCTAAAGATCCACCCTTACATGATATAAAAACCAGCATCTGCCAGGTAACACATAACGTGGAATATTATAGAAAATATTTTTGGGCAGAAGATGATGCACAGCCCATAAGAATCTCAGATATATATATATATATATATATATATATATATATATATATATATATATATATATATATATATATATATATATATATATACATATACATATACATATACATATACATATACATATACATATACATATACATATACATATATATATATACTTAAAGTCACAACCCCTGGTATGCCCAAGTGTGGGAGGAAGGTCACACTTCCACTCTCTGTCATTAGGCTCGTCACAAGAGTCCATCCAGACAGAAACCCAATATTTTTACTGTTGCCTTTGTTATATTTGTGTTTTTATTTGTGCTGATAAATAAATAAAGGAAGACTAGTATAGATCTATTTCAAGCTATTTAGCTCTCATCAGCTAGCCATATCCTTATATATATATATTTCCAAAACGGATCTTAATTTTATTTTATTTAGCACATGGCAAATACATGGACCTATAGTAGCGCAGATGTTAATGTCCAGCCCACCCAGTCACTCAAGGACAGAGTGGTCCATGTTGAAGAAAATCAGACATTGGGACAGTGTAAGCTCTTGATCGACATTTGGACACATTGTGATGGATGTTTTGTTGAGGAGCACCACAATCACACTGAAGGGTAGAGACAAGACCCCACTTAAACAAGGAGTCCTGGAAGACACCATGTTGGGTACGGATCCTCTTCAGAGTTGACCAATGCTGGTGAGGAAGGTCAAAACCTGGCCCCTTTTGCATAGGGTCATCTACCTAACTACCTGTATCTGGGCATTCAGCAGCCCATTTGGCTTTCCAAGCCGAGGTGGCACAGTGGTTAGGGTGCAGTACTGCAGGCCACTTCAGCTGACTGTTATCTGCAGTTCGGCGGTTCTAATCTCACCGGCTCAAGGTTGACTCAGCCTTCCATCCTTCCGAGGTGGGTGAAATGAGGACCCAGACTGTGAGGGCGATATGCTGACTCTGTAAACCGCTTAGAGAGGGCTGAAAGCCCTATGAAGCGGTATATAAGTCTAACTGCTGACTGCTATTTCTACCCTGTGTTGGTATCAAAGTTGTTAGTGCCACTTAAATTGGATCTTAAACTCCTCAAGAACAGAAATGAAGGTGGATGCAGATTTTGAAAGGCACTAACTGATATAGTTTCAGGCTATAATCTTTTGTTGATTTGTAACCAATATTCTGAAAAACCACGGGTGCAAAGGCCAATCTTTGAAAGAGCTATACTTTCCCCCCAAAATTACATGCGGAAAAAACTCAAAGCAAACCCATCTGGTCCTTGGTTTGAACATCACCTTAGTCATGACTTTGGTAGAAAGTGCACAGACTTTTTGAAGTTTAGAAGTTGCCCCTACAAAGATTTATTGCAACAGGCATTACAACTCATGGTTGCTTTAAAGGTATCCTATTTCTGTCATGTTAGCTGGTGTAACCATAAACTTATCCCCGCCATTTCCATACGAGTTTCAGAAGATCAATGCAAAACTGAATTACTGGAAGGGGAACAGATAAATAGTTCATTTATCAAAACGGTTCAGTTGTTGATCAGATTATAGAATAATGCAGTACAGGGTTGGAAGGGACCTTGGAGGTCTTCTAATCCCACCCTCTATTTGAGTAGGAGACCTTGTACCGTTCCTGACCAATGGCTGTCTAGTTCCTTTTTGAAAACTTCCCACGATAGAGCACCTATAACAGGGGTGGGTTTCTCGCCCCGTTCCAACCGGTTCGATTGGAACGGGGCCGGCGGTGTCCTCGTGCACGTGCGGGGCGCACGCATGCGTACTAGCGTCTGTGCAATGCTCCAGCTGCTCCTGGAGGATCGTGCAGGCGCTGTATGCATCCTGCGCATGCGTGGAAGCGCAGAACTCGTCAAAACCGGGTAAGGAGCGCGGGCGGGCGGCTGGGCCCTTCGCCATTCCCGGAAGTTATTTATTTCCAGGTTCGCCAACCAACCGGTTCGCAGGGACCGCCGCGAACCGGTTGAAACCCACCCCTGACCTATAACTTCTGGTGACAATCCCTTCCACCGATTAATTTTTCTAATAGTAATTGTAATAATTATTAACTATTAGTACTTCCTAGCAGTACTTCATAGTTCATATAGTAATTGCTTTCTAAGTCATAGCCAGTTAAGGCAAGACAAGAAGCCATGGATGGAAACTAATCAAGGAGAGAAGCAACCTAGAACTAAAGGGAAACTTCCTGATAGTGAGAAAAATTAATCAGTGGAACAACTTGCCTCCAGAAGTTGTAAATGCTCCAACACTGGAAGTTTTTAAGAAGAGATTGGACAACCATTTGTCTGAAAGATTATAGGGTTTTCTGCCTGAACAGGGGGTTGGATTAGAAGACCTCCGACGTCCTCTCCCAACTCTCTCATTCTGTTAAATCAATATTTCTACTCAGCGCTTCCATAATATCAATGCCTTCTGCCAAACTGGAAGCTGCATTAACTAAGAGTTAACTGGTCACAAGCCATGCAGTTATTCATCCCTCCCTTCTCTCAACAGCTGTTTCAAGGCCTTTAGCTCTTCTTATTTACACTACAACACACAACTGTAATATTCATTTTCCTTCATTGGGAACATCTGTCATGGGTTTATTAGTTTTCTCAAAACTGCAACGTCTATTCCCTCTCCCCCACTCCCCCAAGTTAGCTCAGAAGTAGAGTTTGGATGGATGGTAAAGGAAATTTCTATAATCAACCAAAGTAAGCAATTCTGAAAGTAGAAACATGAAAGCATTTTTGGTGCAACAGCAATTCCGAAGCAGACAATATCAGTAACGTTCCTAATCTTTCATACCATGCAAATTTTGCAAGCATGGACAAAATTCAATTGTTTCTCTGTGTTATCCGAGCAATCAAAGATAAACAACTTTCCTTACTCTGGAAAGTCAGAATATGATGAGTTCCTCCCCCCCTCCCCCTGCAAAAAAAAATTTCTACTGAAACAAGTTGTACATTCTAATCCTTTAATAGTGAAGTAGCTACTTATGTGAGGGATTTTATGTAGCAGGATACTGTTGTCGTCCACTAGTGGCCTGTGGAGCTGGCGGCAGAGTTGGACAGTGAGGAGGTTGGGGAGGAACCTGGGCCAGTCCTGGAGTCTGGGGAAGCCTGGCGCAAGGGCTCTGAGACGGAGGCAGAGAGGGGGCCAGGGCTGTCTGTTAGTTATGTGCTGCCTCTGGAGCTTCCGGAGTCTGACATCAGCGAGGCAGAAGAACAGTGGGAGCCTGTTCCCAATGCATGCAGACACAGAGCTGCCAGAAGGCAAGAACAGTTGAAAAAGAAAGGGCAACTCAGGAGTAAGGCTTGGAGATGATTGGGCCCTCCCATAAGACATAAAAGATGAGTAAATGGATGTGATCCTTTGCAGAAAGCAATTAGTTCACCTGGTCGGTTCAAGCTCTGAGATGCTCCATTTGACTGTGCTCCATTTGGCCTTGCAAAACTAAATGGCCATTAGGTCTCTGGCAGCGTTTCAAGGGAGATAAAGGTGGGTGCTTATCAGCATTTCCCTGAAAGACTGTGGCAACTCGAGCAGACATCTGTCCGACTCTTCACAGACTGTTTGTGAATCATTACGGGCTGTGAACAACCATAATTCACAGCCGTTTAAATAAAAGACGGTTTTTAGGACTAAGAGTGTGATTTGTGCTTTCTCACTAATAGCAATAGCAACAGCAGTTAGACTTATATACCGCTTCACAGGGCTTTCAGCCCTCTCTAAGCGGTTTACAGAATCAGCATATTGCCCCCAACAACAATCCGGGTCCTCATTTCACCCACCTCGGAAGGATGGAAGGCTGAGTCAACCTTTGAGCCGGTGAGATTTGAACCGCCGAACTGCAGAACTGCAGTCAGCTGAAGTAGCCTGCAGTGCTGCATTTAACCACTGCACCACTGGGCCACCTCGATGAAGCCTAGGTCAGAACAGATATGGGCCATTCAGAGAGAATATGGAAGTAAAGGCGGATACTTTTAATTACTGAGATTTGTAGCAAGGGGAAAAAAGACTAATATTGAAGCAGGAAGTTAGACTAGCACCTACCAGATCCGATTGAGAAAATAGAAATTTCCCAGAATTCTTTGGGGAACTGCAGACAGACAGGAAACACAACTAGATTGGTTTATCCCACATTGTTGTCTACAGGCAGACAATCAGGAGGTGTGAGTTCGATCCTAGGTGGCGGCAGATATTTCTCTCTCTCTGAGTACAACGAGTAATTGTTTGCTGTGAACTTTGCATAGACATCAGGAAGGGCATCCGGCCAGTAAATGCTCAGCTCCAATCAGCCGCCCCGCTATGCCACACAGCAAGGGATTGCAGGATTGTTTAAAGAAAATCTTAAAAAATTGTAAGTCTACATTAACAGCCTCTTGCAACTTTCCCCATCACTATTTTTGACCATTTGGTCAATTAGGGCATGTCGTTCCTAAGTTTCTTCCTCCAACCATTAAGCCACTGAGGGATCCTGCCTCTCTGCTCTGATGGTTTCCTAGGCACCAACTCTTCCTGTCACCCCACACAACCCATTACAACAACAGCTATCTGTTGTTACAGAACCCAGAGGACACACTATTAAATGGAAAAGGGGGAGAAGAGAGGGGGGAACAGAAAGAACTAATATACAAGTATATATTCAAGAGTGAGATATAAAGGGGAAAAAACGTAGTTAGGATAGACTAGCAAAGGAATAAGAAATGATATTAAATTATATTTGGGTTTGCGGAAACACCATCTCAAGAAAACATAAACTCAGAGCCGAAAGAGATACCCACAACAACAGAAAAAGAAAGGAAGAGAGGAGGAGAGGAAAGGAGGAAGCAGGGGAGAGGTAGGATGGAAGGAAGAGGAAGAGAAGGATAGAGGGTAGCAGTGGTGGGTTTCAAAAAAAATTTCGAACCTACTCTGTGGGTGTGGCCTCCTTTGTGGGAGTGGCTTGCTGGCCATGTGACCTGGTAGGAGTGGCTTGCCAGCCATGTGTTTTCTTTCTCTCTCTCTCTCTCTCCCCCTCCCTCCCTCTCTTTCTCTCCTTCCTTTTGTCTCTGTCCCTTTTTCCTTTTTTCTTTCATCTCTCTCTCACTTTTTTCTTTCTTTTTTCCTTTTTTCTTTCTTCCTTTCTTTCTCTTTCTTTTTCTCTCTCTGTGTGAGTCTGTCTGTCTGTCTGTCCGTGTGTGCGTGTGTGGGGGGGGGCAGTGTATGTGTCAGTGGTGGGTTTCAAAAATTTTTGGAACCTCTTCTGTAGGTGTGGCCTGCTTTCCGGGTCCACTGGTGGAACCTCTTCTAACCGGTTCGGTAGATTTGACGAACCGGTTCTACCGAACTGGTGCGAACTGGTAGGAACCCACCTCTGGAGGGTAGGAAGGGAAGGAGGAAGAGTAGGAGTAGGGGAGAGGGAAAGGAAGAAGGAAAGGGAAGGAGAGGAAGAAGGAAGGAACTAGAGAAGAGAGGGATAAAAGAAAGGGAAAATAGGGTGGCGGATGGGACGGTAAACAAAGCAACCCAAACTGTATATTATAACCTTTTAAATGGAATAACAAAAGTACAAGAATGACGAAGGTAAAGAAGAAGAATAACTATGTAAATGTATACCTATAATTGTAGGTAAGAGAATTTTTAAAAAACCAAACTTTTCAAAAACAGCAACAGCTTCTGTATCTTTTGCGGCAACTGTACAGGATTTCCTTACCAGACAAGGCAACCTAGCATTATGACAATAAGCTTCTTAATTCATCATAATCCAAAAAGTCAGAACAAGACTCCTTTCTGAAACTTAAACCATTGATGGGGAAGCACGAGCTTAAGGACTCCTTCGTGAATGAATCGCAGTATGAATCCTTTTGAAGTGAATGCATTGCTTATCTATGCGATCTTTTCTAAGGCCGACTTAAGAGCCAATTCACTGAGAAGATTATCTGCCTGATCTGAAGCCATAATCCTTGAAGAAACCACAGATGCCTCCCATCCACCCAGTTTGATGCTTCCAAGGAATTGCACTTCTTCTTTTTAAAAAGAAAAGCCATCCCTCAGGTTAAACAAGTTTAATTTCCCTTTTTTACCCCCCCTTTTTCCATATACAGCTAAATCTACCCATCTGTGGCTGGCTAGATGAGCTGTTCAATTGTATCTGAGCAGGGACACACACACACACACACACACACACACACACACACGCACAGACACACACACACGGAGACACATACCCAAATCTCCATAGCAACTTCATCTGGCTGTTCCTTCTTGGTAACCAGTTTAAGATAATTATTTATGATATGAGCGCTTTTTTCCCCCACCTGTCTCTAGGGAAGAATATCTTAAAAATCTATTGCTCCGTATTATAAAACAAGCATATGACCCGATGAATATGCATACAATTTATTGCTCATCCTAATATCAAAGCAGATTCTGTGTTGCCATCTAAAATTAAGCCATAATTCCAATGATTAAATAACTTGTACTCCATCTGCATTTAGTTGCACGGTGGGGGGAGGGGAGGGAGGGAGAGTAGAGAGGAAAAAAGAGCCACAACAGCTTAATTGTTAAAATGGAATCATGAAATACGGCCGTGTTTGTTACCAAACTTAGTTTAGAAGGTGCTTCAAGGCCGAGAAACTTTGAGAGGCTCAAGAAGACATTACGGATCTTGAACCAATGATTTTCGGGTACGTTTTTATCCCTCCTTAATAAGCAATAATTCAGTTTGCTTGGTTGTGCTTTAATGAGATCTAGGAACCACTGTGGTTTGTTATTATTGTTCATTATTACGGCCTTTGAGTTATGACGGGCTCGACATTATTGCTTACATACCCAGCATGCGCAGGACAATTTTATACCTTCCTGCTGCTCTCGGAGACCAACCCGGCTAACAACAGACACAGGGCTACCCAGTTCTGCACAACTGCACTTCAGATCCATCATAAGAAGACCTGGGCCACGAACAAACACAATGAGCACCCAATAGATCATTCTGGAAGGCTCTGAATTGTGATAGATTTGCCTTGCCGTCTTCCCCTGTGCCGATCCACCGCTCCCGTCGTCTCTCTGTTTAGACATTTTAAATATTACTTCCAGATTTAAAAAAAAGAAACCTTTGTTTACATTTAGTTTTTTAGCTTTTTATAAATAATGTTACCCTGTTGTGTTTTGTGTGCTTTTTAATTTCATGTACCCCACTTTCCTTATCGTCTGTAGCGACCCTGAGGACGCAGATAAGCCTCCAAGTGGTCTCAAGGACCCTCAGAAAGGATGGAAAGGACCAGCTGTCAGTCTTCAAAGGATATAAGTCCTTCCCTTCCCCGCTATCCTGTCAGAGCTGAAGAAGCTTCTTGGATGAGAAGTGATACGTCTTCAAAAGGAAAAACAAGAAAGTCCAGTTGCCTCCTGAAAAAAAAAAGCACCTTTGGGACAACCATGATCTGGAGGACTGAGAATCCCTACAGACTTTTAGCTATGCGATTTGGGGTGAAGACCCTTGGAATGGAGTGGGAGGAGGAATGGATTTCCAGAAGGAAAATTGCAGACAGCAAGAACCATTTGCACCACTCAGGTGACCCTGAGGACACAGAGAAACCTCCAACTGCTTCAATCACCATCTAAAAGGATGCAAATGACCAGCTGTCTGCAAAGGATATCAATCCTTCCATTCCCCACCATCCAGTCAGAGCTGGAGAAGCTCCTTGGATGAGAAGCAAAACGTCTTCAAAGAAGAACCAGAAAGTCCAGTTGCCTCTTGAAAAAAGCACCTTTGGGCCACCTTCCTTACATGTATCCTTGATTCTGATAAA
Organism: Thamnophis elegans; assembly: GCF_009769535.1. Lineage (NCBI taxonomy): Eukaryota > Metazoa > Chordata > Lepidosauria > Squamata > Natricidae > Thamnophis > Thamnophis elegans. The sequence continues at coordinate 58,413,333 of NC_045552.1, forward strand.
GGTTTGATTTGATTTACTGGCTCTTGATGAGTGCCTGGAGTAGTCTCTGTAATTTCCTTGGCAGAGAAATAGTTTGGAAGTGGATTGTCCGTGCCTCCTTCCTAGTCCATGGTCATCCAGCTGGCTCCTTGCCTACGGTGGGACTAGAATTTCCCAGGCTCCTGGTTTCTACATGGTGTCTTCACCATTACCACAAAATTGGGTCTCTAAATCATGGTGAAGTCTCGATGAAAAAGAAAAAAGAACATGGCTTCTAACATTTGAACTCTCAGTCTCCCAGTTTCTACATGGTGTCTTCACCATTACTCCAAAATGCCTCTCTAAACCATGGTGAAGTATTGATAGCAGTAGACTTATATACCGCTTCATAGGGCTTTCAGCCCTCTCTAAGCGGTTTACAGAGAGTCAGCATATTGCCCCAACAATCTGGGTCCTCATTTCACCCACCTCGGAAGGATGGAAGGCTGAGTCAACCCTGAGCCGGTGAGATTTGAACCGCTGACCTGCTGATCTAGCAGTAGCCTGCAGTGCTGCATTTAAACCACTGCGCCACCTTGGAGAAGAAGAAAGAACATGGCTTCTACACTAGAACTCTCAGTCTCCCAGTTTCTAGGTAATGGTGCCTTCACCCTTGCCTCAGATTGGTTCTCTAAACCATGGTGAAGTCTGGAGGAAGAAGAAACAGCATGGCTTCTGAAACCAACACTGGCCTTACCAAAGTTTACCGGGCTGTCACAAGATAATAAATAGCTTCTGTACCAAACAGATTTAAGGAACTGCATCAGTCAGGTTGCTGTTGTTCGATCTGATTCGAGAGGCAACATGTGCACATCTGAAGAAAGGCCACTGCACTCCGGAATCAGTTCCTCCACTTGATCTTGCGCATGAGATCAGAACCAGCAATTCCACCTGAACTAACGATACGATCAAATTGTCTCCAAATAAAAAAAAACCAGTGGTGGGATTTAACTGGTGTAACAACCAGTTCATTAAGCGTGCTCGCTTCACTCTAGCACACACCAAATGTGCACTCTGCGCGCGCAGAGTACATTTGAAAACAGCTCAAAAACTTACCTTCTACACTGCAGCCCCAGTGAGTAAAACAGCTGTGGCGTGGCGTTCTGCTCTGCCATGCTGATCAGCTGAGCTTCAAACAAAGGAAATATAGCACTATGTTGACTATATATAATCGGAGGGAACCGGTTTGCTCTCAGCTGATCATTGGAGCTATGGGCTTGCCCAAATCTGTCCAAACCGGCTGAATCCCACCCCGATTCAAATTCAGGTTTTGTCCAGTTTTAGGTACAAGGGATGAAGTTGATTTATGACCTCTAATGTTTAAGGCATCACAACTCCATATAACAATTATGGAGGGCATGTTGGGAAAATCAAGTTCTATCATTCTTATCTTTCAGTAGAAATATATTTGCCAGCATGGGAACAGAAGGCTGTTTTCAACGTGTCCCTTTAAAGATGCTGCATTCGTAACAATAGGAATTAGGGATAAACTATGCCAGGGATCTCAGTTTATGATGCAAACACCTGACTCATTAATTGTGGTTTTCACACAATGAGCCTTGGCTTGGAAATACCCGCTTTTTGTTGTCAAGGTTACTTTTGCTACAAAATTAAATAAATAAACATAAAGCATATTTTTTTTAAAAAGAAAAGGAGAAATATTTTTTCCCCAGCTTGTCCTCTTCCTTTGAACACAGTGGAGACGTGCAATTTACTTAGATAATGCAGTGACCTTATCTGGCGACTGATGTTTCTTCTGCTCTTTAAATTCTGCTTTTAAATATGGTATGAAGCCTGGGAGAGTAAAGAGGGGAAAATAATCACAGCTAAATATAAAACAGATGCACGAGTTCTCCGTTTTAATGAATTTTGCAACTGGGAAAGTGATTAAATGTGTTGACAAATGTGGAAGAGAAGGGAGGGGAACCAACTGGCTGTGTAGAAAAGATTCCTAATTTTGCACATAGACCAGAATGTCCAAGCTACTGGTATCAAACCACCAAGCTACTGGTGTCATAGCAGTGACTGGGAGAGGGATCTTGGAGTCTTAGTGGACTAAATAGGAGGCAAGGGTGTGCAGCAGCAGCCAAAGAAGCCAACGCAATCCTAAATTGCATTAACAAAGGGATACAATCAAGATCAAGGGAGGTAGTAATACCACTCTATAAAAACCCTAGTAAGACCACACCTAGAATATTGCATCCAGTTTTGGTCACCACAATATAAAAAAAAGATGTGGAGACTAGAAAGAGTGCAGAGAAGAGCATGATTAGGGGACTGGAGACTAAAATATATGAAGAACGGTTGCAGGAACTGGGCCTGGCTAGTCTAGTGAAGAGAAGGACTAGGGGAGACATGATAGCAGTCTTCCAATATTTGAGGGCTGCCATAGAGAGGAGGGGGCTCAAGGTATTTTCCAAAGGACCTGGATTTGGGCTGGTTTTAAGAATGAATGAAGTTATTCATTAATTAACTCTCCACAGGTATCTGAATTGCAAGAAATCTAATACCCATAAAGCAAAACTATTTTTTTTAATACCTTACTTCTGCAGCAGACAAAACGGTGGCCACTTTTTCATAAGGCTGTTCAACCACTTCTTTAAACATTCCTCTTTCCATTTTTAATTGATTGGAGAAAAAAACCCTTTAGCTGACTTCCCCAAATGTCCTTCCCAACATCTCCCCCCATTTTTATTAGGGAAGATGAGTGCATTTCAAGAATCACCGTTTTCAGGAGAGAGAGAGTCAAGTTGCCTTAAGGGGAATTTACTCTTCTACATAACTTGTCCTTTTTTGACGCTCCTATCTCTATCTAACAGAATTCTATTAAAAACTGCACCAACAATGCCATGACATCCTTCCTAGGATATGAATTACTAGCAAATCAACAGATTTTTTTTTCCAAAGTGAAGTCTCTGTAGGTAAAACGGAACACCAGTTGCCCGTTGAATATTTAAATAAATGTTGTGCGCCTACTTCAGATTTTCAACTCTACATTCTATTAACAAGGGTAGTACAGTGACTCAAGTAGTTAAGACATTGGGCTGGTCCGCTGGAAAGTACGAACTCCATGTAATGGGGTGAGCTCCCATCCCCGCCTGAGCTCTTGCCAACTTAGCTGTTCAAAAGCATGCAAATGCAAGTAGAATAAATATGTACCATTTTGGTGGGGTGGTAATAGCACTCCATAACATCACAGGACCGCAGAAATATCTTCAGACAGTGCTGACTCAATGAAATGGAGATGAGCATCTATAAAAGGTAATGGTAAAAGTTCCCCTCATACGTATGTGCTAGTCGTTCCTGACTCTAGGGGGTGGTGCTCATCTCCATTACAAAGCCGAAGAGCCAGCGCTGTCCGAAGATGTCTCTGTGGTCATGTGACCGGTATGACTAAATGCCGAATGCGCACGGAACACTGTTACCTTCCCACCAAAGTGGGTTCCTATTTCTCTACTTGCATTTTTTACCTGCTTTAGAACTGCTCGGTTGGCAGAAGCTGGGACAAGTCACGGGAGCTCATTCTGTTATGCGACGCTGAGGATTCAAACCGCCCAACTGCTGACTTTTCTGATCGATAAGTTCTGTGTCTTAGCCACTGAGCCACCTATAGCTGGCAATAATTAGTGGAATAAAATCCACTAGCCATTTTTTTTTTTACCTCCATTCTACTGAACAACAATAACAAAAAGAATGTTTAACATCGAGATATGGAATAGACTGTTTATTTGAAGGATTTGGAAAGAACAAATGGAATGGAAGAATGAAGGAAGTCTTCTTCTTTTGTTCGAATGCTAATGGCATACAATTGTCATTGCAAATGACTAACTGCCCGTTGGCACATGAGTTATTTCCTGGGATCTAATTTCCAGAACATTCAGTATTTTCCAGCCAATTTTTCTCCCCTCTCTTGCTGGGAAGCTATAATGAAAAACTGGGGCCCATGTCTTCTCCAGAGAAGCAGCATCCAGTTTAAAACACCTCCCCATAAAGACTTTGGCAAGTGGAAAAAGGTTAACAATGTTTGGGGGAATTTTTCCTCCCCCCACAGCTCTGATTGGCTGGGATTTAGAAGTGTGTTTAACCCTTCCTGCCATTATTCCAGACCTTCTAAATCTCATTTAATGGGCTGGCACCGGCTGAGATGGAAATCTATTCTTTGCCAACATTCGATATTTGCCCATTGTGAATAGACCTTCTGATAACCAATTTAGGAGGAGAACCAAGCATGACGTGGTAGGGCTAATTCTGCCTCATTTAGGGCTGCACAATTGCAAAGTGGTTAATTTTCAGGAACACCTGCTTTTTTTTTTAAACAACAAAATCAAAATCTAAGATGAAACAAACTACGTATTTTTTAAAAAAATAAAGATTAGCAAATGGATGCTGATGAACCAAACTCCAATGTCACATGTAACAGGAATGAGTCTGGTTCGGTTCTGACTTGTATCTGTCTTTCATCAAAGAACAGAATCAAAGAATCAGTGCTGGAAGGGACCTGGGAGGTCTTCTAGACCAACCCCCCGTCCTTAAATCATCCTAGGCAAGTATTTGCCCAATCTTTTATTGAAAACCTCCAAAGATGGAGGAGCCACAACTCCAGGAGGAAGCTCTTCCACAGGTTATTGTTCTCACTGTTAGAAAATTCCTCATTGCTTCAAGTTTGGATCTACCACCGATAGGTTCTCCCCATTGCATCTTCTCCTGACCTCAGGTGCTTTGATGAATAAAGCAGTGACCTCTTCCATTTGATGACCCTTCAAGCATTAGAAGATGCTATCATGTCCAGAGGTGGGTTGCTCCCGGCATTACTGCCGGTTCAGTGCACACAAATATTTGCAAAAAAAAATTGTGTGCATTTGCACAAAACATTAAAAAGAAGAAAAATTAAATTTGTGCAATTATAATGCACAGAACCGAAAATCAAGAAGAATAGGTTTGGGGGTGTGGCAGGCCTGAATTGCTGGCAGTTCCAGAGACCCAGGCTGCCCAAACCACTACCGGTTCAGTCAAACTGGTCCAAACTGGTAGGAACCCACCTCTGATCATGTCTCCGCTAAGCCTGATCTTTGTTAGGCGAAATATACCTAGGTCCCTCAACTATTCATTGCATGATTTAGCCTCCAGTCCCATGACCATCTTTGATGGTCTTCTCTGCACTCTTTCTAGGAGTTCAGCATCAGAGTTATGCCGCCAAATCCTTGGCTGCGTCTCTTCAACTTAGAAGGAGAAATAATTTAGAAAGGGAAATGAAGACTTGGGGCTCCCCAACCATCAACGCAACCGTTTCAAAACTGAGCCACAGATAGATGTTGAATGGGAAAGAGCAGCCATGCCAGGAATGGATTTGGAAGAGGAAGAGAAAGGAAGGAGAGAGAAAGTGAGAACGAGCCAAGGAAGATTTTCTAGCCGGATAACTTATTGTTTCTGTAGTACATCCTTGTTTTGATCGAGGCTTCCCCAAAATGCACGAAGGAGATTCCTAGTCCCGACAAAAAACCCTTTTTATTAAACGAATGGGAATTCCTCTCATTTACATTCAGCGAAAACCTTGCACACAGTCTTTCAAAGGAATATTTATGACCACAAACCTTATCTAGCTTGGGAAACTGTCATGTAAACATGACAGTGCTGTGCAAGGAAAGACTGGGCACAGAGTCTCTGAGATTCACGGACAGATCTTCACACTCCTGAAATGAATGAAAAAAACAAATTGTTTCCTGCAAAAGCCCCCTCCCCTTTTGGTCCTCTTTTATGTCCTAGGGGAGGGACCATTCACTGTCCACCTGTGGCTTTACTCCCTAGTCGACCCTGATTTCTTAGCTGTTCTTTTCTTCTGGCAGCTCTGCGCATGTGCACACTGGGAACAGGCTCCAGCTGTTCCTCTGCCCCACTGCTGTCTAGCTCCGAAGGCAGCTGAGAACTGTCAGCCCTGGCCCCTCTCTGTCTCCAATGCAGATCCCTCATTCGAGCCTTCCCCAGCCTCCAGGACTGGCCCAAATTGCCTTCCTAACCTCCTCACTGTCCAACTCTCCTGCCAGCTCTGCTGGATGCTGGTGGGCCACAACATTCCTGTTGACAAAGGCCAAGAAAGAATCAGTTCCATGCCAAAAAAACAAATCGTTGTTCACAAAATGGTTGTACTCTGAACTGTAAATTTGGATACTTGCCATGTAGCCACGCATAGTCATAAATTCCTAGTTTTAGAAATATTGTTGTATCACAGGCATTTGTTCCTTCTTCCTTTCCCGTCCCTTGACAACCATCTTTCAGACTATCTCAGATCTTGAATATTCTCAACCATCTTGGTAAGGGCAGGAAGCCCCGATTCTTAACAAAGGAAGATAGAAGTTCTACCTTCTGAATGCGCCCAGAACCTCATTCATCACTTGATATACCTTTTATGTCCCCCTTCAAACGCCTTGCCTATGGCAACCTGAACTAAATATGCAAATATAAGGATAATACAAAAGTTAGTCATCTCTTCTGAAAGAGTCTTGTGGTTCACGGAATGCTCCCTCTTTGCAATGTCAACTACGTGCAGCTTCAAGAATGTGAAATTGAAAGATAAGAAGCAAAGGGAACACCATTGGCATTTTGAAAAACTAGCAACATATATCAAAGTCAAGCGAGGTAGAAAGGAGAATGCAGCTAGGTACAGAAGAAGGGGGTGATGTGGATGGAAGCATAATGAAAAGCAGAAATAACAACACAAGGAAGGAGAAAGAAGGAGGAGGGAAAGAAAAGAGAGGAGGAAGGAGAAAAAGGAGGAGGAAGAAGAAGAGGAGGAGGAGGAAGAAGAAGAAGAAGAGGAGGAGGAGGAGGAGGAGGAGGAGGAGGAGACCAAATTAATGTTCTTCCTTTGGTTCCTTTTTTCTTTTGTTACTCTTTCTAGTACATTATCCAGCTTCACAGGATTGGCATAATTCAGATTAAATGTGACTAATCTAATTTATCCTACGATTCATTCCAACCATTGTTTGCATGTAGAGAAGTCATGGAAGTTCCCCTCACTCTAACTTGAAAAAAGAGGTGAACTTTCCACACCCTTCTCTCAAACTTCCTTCCGTATCTGCAATAATTTTGATCAATATCAACAGCACGTCCTTCATACGCAGATAAAGGAATCGCTGAGGTTGATTTCACAGCTCCTTTTTTTTAATTAAAAAAAAAAATCTTGCCTCCATACTTAACTTTTGCTTTTCTTAGTGCAACCAGATTAGATATGTATTTCACTCAAGCTTGGAAAATAGGCGTTCCAGAGACAGTTGAGGGATATTTGAAGGTGACTTGTCCTTCAGCAGGAGGCGATGATGTTGGAATAAGTCAACTTCTATTGACTTTCCTATCACTTCAGATCAGTGGTGGGTTTCAAAAAATTTTCGAACCTACTCTGTAGGTGTGGCCTCCTTTTTGGGAGTGGCTTGCCGGCCATGTGACCTGGTGGGAGTGGCTTGCCGGCCATGTTTCTCTCTCTCTCTCTCTCCTCTCCTCTCTCTCTCTCATCTCTCTCTCTCTCTCCTTCCTTTTGTCTCTCTGTCCCTTTTTCCTTTTTTTCTTTCATCTCTCTCTCACTTTTTTCTTTCTTTTTTCTTTTTTTCTTTATTTTTTTCTTCCTTTCTTTCTCTTTCTCTTTCTCTCTGTGTGTGAGTCTGTCTGTGTGTGTGTGCGTGTGTGTGTGTGTGTGTGTGTGTGAGTGGTGGGTTTCAAAAAATGTTGGAACCTCTTCTGTAGGTGTGGCCTGCTTTCCGGGTCCACTGGTGGAACCGCTTCTAACCGGTTTGGTAGATTTGACGAACCGGTTCTACCGAACTGGTGCAAACTGGTAGGAACCCACCTCTGCTTCAGATGCTCCATAATGGCTGCCTCTCTGTTGCCTTCCAAGGAGAATATGGACATTTATCACTAGTTCTATCAGAGAATCTCAAATGAGGACTCCCTAGCATCCATTCTAGTGGTGGGATTCAATTTATTTTACTACCAGTTCTGTGGGCATGGCTTGGTGGGCATGGTGTGGCTTGGAGGGCGTGGCAGGGGAAGGTTACTGCAAAATCCCCATCCTCTCCCGATCAGCTGGGACTCCAGAGGCAGAAAATAGATGGGGGCGAGGCCAGCCAGAGGTGGTATTTGCCGGTTCTCTGAACTACTCAAAATTTCAGCTACTGGTTCTCCAGAACTGGTCAGAACCTGCTGAATTCCACCTCTGATCCATTCCACCCTAGAATTCCCAGGAGACTTTGAAGATCTCATGACCACGTCTACATAAAACCCAGAGAAACTCAATACCTCAGCTGGATGGAATAAAAATTGGCCCTCCCCTCCGCATTTGCTTTTGAAAAGTACAGTATGGCCTCCTTTGCATTAGAGGACTTCCTTTTTAAATGTAATTTCCGAGCAGTCATTAAAATACTGTGTAGCTTTCATTTCGTATGACCGGGAAGAGATAAGAAAAGGGATTTATTACCAACCTCATGATTTTTTTATTTAACTTACCCTATACATAATCAATGTTGACATTTTATGCTTTTCAAATAATATTTATTTCCATGCTGTGCTTGGGAACCGAGGCTAGGGGGCTGAAATGGATTTTATATTCTGAGATACAAAAATGAACAAGCAAATGAAGAGAGAGAGAGAGAACTTTTTTAATATCTATCTATCTATCTACATATCTATCCATCCATCCATCCATCCATCCATCCATCCATCTATCATCTAGCATCTAGCATCTAGCATCTAGCATCTATCTATCTATCTATCTATCTATCTATCTATCTATCTATCTATCTATCTATCATCTATCTATCGATCAATCAATCTATCATCTTCTATTATCTATCTGTATCTCTCTCTCTACTGTCTTGTTATCTATCTATCCATCCATCCATCCATCCATCCATCCATCCATCCATCCATCCATCCATCATTCTATTGATCTATATTTTAATCTATAAAATACATTGTATGTATGTATGTATGTATGTATGTATGTATGTATGTATGTAGTATACAATATATACATTTCATTATAAATATATTTCATACAATACAATATAGAATATATATTAAACCTCATTATTAAACATCATCATCAATAACGATGTTGAATATATGAATTAGTTTATTTGTATGTACGGCTGTGTGTGTGTGTGTGTGTGTGTGTGTGAACACATACATAGACATAAGCTCACACAAAGCTCAAATATCATTGTTATTTATGATCCTGACATTTACAGAGTCTTGATGGCCAAAAGAACAAAGCTGGATGTGGGGAAGGGGAAAAAAAGAGATGTTTGTTTTTGCAATACTTTTTGGAGCTGAGGCCGTTTCTCCTCCGGGTATCAAATAGAATGGAAAGTAATGTAATAACGGAGGGCGCAGGGAGCTGGGAAGGACAACACTATATCATCTGTGGATCCAGTGAATTAACCGTGTAGGGGCCTCTCTCGTCTTTGCTAGCTCTTTCTTTTTCCCCCATCCTCAGAGAAAACCTGGCCGAAGCTGCGAGGAACTTAATCCAAGAACTGTATAGAACTCTCTCGTCATAAATCATCTAGTGAGGCTCCAGATGCTGATAGTAAAGGAAAAGGAAGGAAATAGTTGAGGGTCCAGGTACATAATTCTCCCCCTGCTGCAATTACTCCTCCTCCTCCTCCTCCTCTTCATCATCATCTTCCTCCTCCTCCTTCCTCTTCTCCTCCTCCTTCTTCTCCTCCTCCTTCTCCTCCTCCTCTCCTCCTCCCCCTCCTCTCTTCTCCTTTTCCTCTCCTCTCCTCTCTTCTCCTTCTCCCTTTTTCTTTTTCTTCTTCTCCTTCTTCATCTTCCTCCTCCTCCTTCCACTTCTCCTCCTTCTCCTACTCCTCCTCCTCCCCCCTCCTCCTCCTTCTTCTCTTCTTTCCTCATGGCGTTACCACTTATTAATTTATTTATTTTATCCCATCTTTATTATTCTTATAAATAACCCAAGGCAGCAAGAGCATGCGCAATGCTCTTTCCTCTTCTTATTTCCTCTACAACAACAACAACCCTGTGAGGTGGGTTGGGCTGGGAAAGTGAGGGACATGGCCCAAAGTCACCACGTCTCCTTTCATGGCTAAAGTGGGATTAGAACTCACCATCCCCTGGCGATTGGCCCAAAGTCACCCAGCCGGCTTTCATGCCTAAGGCAGGACTAGAACTCACCGTCTCCTGGTGATCGGGCCTAAAGAAGGACTAGAACTCACCGTCTCCTGGTTTTCACCTTCATCCGTCGCAGCAAATGACTTTCCTGTGAGTGTGCACACTTCTAAATGTTGTGTTGCGCACCAAACCTTCTTCTCCTAACATATCTAAGTCATGTGAGTGTGAGTGTGTGTTTCTGCATTTTTCCCTGTAGGTGTGAGTTGTGCAACCTGAGTGCAGAAAAGACAGAGCGATGGGGGTCAGGCTCTCTATGAGCTTCGCTTTTTTCACTATCCCCCCCCCCCCACACAGCCACCGTAACAACCGTTTGCTCGTTGCAAACTTCCAATTTAACCTGACAATTGTGTGGCTATTCCAGGGTCAGCAGCCATTCAAATGCCAAGGTGTTTATCTCGTTGGAGGGGAGCCAAGGGTTTTGCTCCTGTAGCTGAGCCAATTTACGGCGAACTGGGCCACACCAAACAGGTGTGTGTCTTTTTGTGTTCCTTTGGCACTTTGTTTTGTGTTGGGGCAATTCGGTTCACACAATGGTTAATAGCCAAGCAGAACTATTGCAGGATTTCTTGTCAAGAAAAGGTGAGAGGCTTGGTGGTTTATTCCAGCCATGGCAGCTGGGGTTTTTTTTTATGTGCAACCCTTACATGTTCAGGACACTTATCTGTATATTTATATTAAAAAAAAAACCAGCCCAATAATTTTTGCACTGCATCACTTATTGCACTCTAAATACATAATTTAATAAAAACCAGGAGCGCAGAAGGAGTGGATCTGTTCTCACAAATCTACCTTTAAAAAAAAATAAAAATATAGCTCCATTTAGGGTTGAAGACGTGGTGGCTCAGTGCCTAAGACCCTGAGATTGTCAGTCAGAATGGTCAGCAGTTTTGCAGTTCGAATCCCTAGTACCACATAAGAGAGTGAGCTCCTGTTACTTGTCCCAGCTTCTGCCAAAGTAGCAGTTCGAAAGCAGGTAAAATGCAAATAGAAAAATAGGAACCATCTTTAGTGGGAAAGTAACAATGTTCTGTGCATCTTTGGTGTTTAGTCATGCCGACCACGGAGACGTCTTCAGATAGTGCTGGCTCTTCGGCTTTGAAACAGAGATGAGATAGTCCCACTTTAGGCATGAAAAAAATTATAGCTCCATTTAGGGTTGAAGACATGGTGGCTCAGGGCCTAAGACGCTGAGATTGTCGGTCAGAATGGTCGGCAGTTTTGCAGTTCGAATCCCTAGTACCACATAACTGAGTGAGCTCCCGTGACTTGTCCCATCTTCTGCCAACCTAGCAGTTCGAAAGCATGTAAAAAATGCAAGTAGAAAAATAGGAACCACCTTTGGTGGGAAGGGAACATCGCTCCGTGCGCCTTCAGCATTGAGTCATGCCGTCCACATGACCACAGAGACGTCTTTGGACAGCGCTGGGTCTTTGAAATGGAGATGAGCACCGCCCCCTACAGTCGGGAACGACTAGCACATATGTGCGAGGGGAACCTTTACCTTTAGGGTTGAAGAATCACAAATTTATGGATTCGTGAGCAACCAAATGGATCTGATTTTGTGGCACTGAAGGAAAATCATATTTTGAGAATTTGCTGTTCACGTTTTTCTCAAAATCCTCCTGCGATGAAGAACCCCAAAACTTTGCAGAGAGACCTTTCCACTGTCCTAGAAGATCTTACCCTGAGGAACCACAGACATCGATGAAATCCTTCTGTCTCCTTTCACTTCGATTCAGCATATTTTATGTTCTGGGGGAACAGAAGGGACGCCTGCATGAAAATTAATGCACATATTAATGTGGGGTTTTTTTCCCCCCTCTTGGCATGGACTTTCAACAACATAAGCGATTTCTGAAGCGTTTTCCTTAATGTATGGTATTTTTGTCTGTATTTTCACCGGCAAACCCTATTTTGGTATGAATTTTTCGAGTTGCAAACTGTGTTGTCATATTATGAAAAATGCAAGTTTGTTCTGTGTCATGGAGAGCGGGAGAAGGGACAGACTGTGAATGTTTGCATTAAAATAAAATCTTCTAAGTAAATTGTTTCTCCATTTCTACTTGGGCAGACACAGACTCATGTGGCTCGTTCCCCCTCCTTCTCCCTCCCTCCCTCCTTCTTGCTTTTCCTCTCCTCCCTCCCTTCCCCCTTTCTCCTTCTCTCTCTCCCTTTCCCTCTCCCTTTCACTTTTTTCTCCCTGTTCCCCCTCTCCTTCCTCTCCCTCTTCTCTCCCTCCCCTTCCTCTTCCTCCCTCTCCCTTTTCATCTCCTCACACCCTCTCCCCTCTCTCCTTCTCTCCCTCTCCCTTTTGTTTTTTCTCTCCTTCTCCCTCTCCTTCCTCTCCATTTCTTTTTCTCTTTCCCTCTCCTTCTCTCTCTCCCTCCCTCTCTTGTCTCTCCCTCCCTTTCCCCTCCCTCTCCCTCCCTCTCCTTCTCCCTCCCTTCCTCCCTCCTCCTTCTCTCTCTTTTTGAATTCTCAGCCACACCAAACCATTACATGCCACTACCGTTATTCAAATTTCACGCCGGCAAGGGAACAAGAGAGCTTTGGTTTTCCCCATGTTGCATCTCCATTTCTTCTGCCCTCCGCTAATATCAATAGCTGATATTAACTACCGTCTACCACCATGCAAAGCAATATGCATCCAGAGAAGGTCACCCACAGGCCTTCAAAATTGCTCAGCTAGAGATCTTCTGCGGGGAATCTTCTCCTGGTGGTCCCCCTGGCAGTCACTGAACTTCAGCGGTGTGACTCACTCGATTGCACAGAACCTCCCTCCCTCTCTCTCTCTCTCTCTCTCCCTCCCTCTCTCTCTCTCTCTCTCTCTCTCTCTCTCTCTCTCTCTCTCTACCTGACCTAAAATAAATCTCCCCTTTTCACATGCAAAGCCCAACCTTTGCCCTTAGCTATCACGGCTGTCTGCCAAAAAAAAGCCACAGACCTTCTAGAAATAACCAGCCACTCGCCCGAAAGAGAGAGAGAGAGAGCCCAACAGTCATCAAAGCCTGGAGAGGATGAATAACAAATGCTCCCACCCTTCCTAAGGATGCAGGCAGATGCCTTCAGAATCCATTCACTTGCACGGTATGGCAAACAAGATGAGATTGCGCTTGTTGAATTTGCTCAAGGATTCCTCCAAATTTAGACAGGCATTCGTTCTCATGAAGCCGGACATCCTTCTCTCATTCTGGGTCCGTTGGCCAGATACTGCAGCACTGAAAATCAAGGTTAAACCAAAGGGAGCCTACGGCATTAGAAGGCTGCCTGTAAAAAAATGTCAGATATCTAAGTGGAAAATGGGGTTGTTTTTTTTAATGCTTTGGGGCGCCATCTGCTGTCTTTCCTTTCACCCGCCGAAAGCTCTAAAGCAAAGAATATAAATAAAACAAGCTTCCTTTTGCAAGCTGTGAAAAATACAAATGCAAAGTGGTAGAGTTAATGTACGACATTGTTAATTGCAAAACGTTGTACCCATTATAGTCAAATCAATAGTTACACGGATTAGGCTGCGTTAATCCTATTGGTTCATTATCACCCTCGAATAAAACATAGTTGTTTTATTTCCTTCTTGTCTTTCCATATTTCTTATTTAGGGGTTCACCTTTTTGTTATTGTTGTTGTTGAGTTTCGTTCTGCCTTTGTGAGATTTTCATTCGCTGATAAACAAGCATTTATTAATGTTGCCAGTCGGTAATATTAATAATAAAAACTTTTCTGGGACGGGCTAATATATAACGAACACTTATTTGGAAGAAATTGCTACAGCAAGCAATTATTGGTGAGGTGGAAAGGTTTAAAACTTTCCTTCGAAATAAGCAACACTGAACGGTTTTACAAATACACTCCTAACTCTATGCATGGTTTCATATATAAGGCTATTAATTTGGATTAACCACGCGTTATTACATAAATCAGAATTGATTTGTTTCACTAGATAAACCAAATTGTGCATTATGAGTGAGGCTACAATGGCTGAGTTTGTATATTATGAAAGTTCAAAAACATACAAATTACCTTATGGCTTAGCATTTAATAAAAAAAATGTGAGCTTTCTGTTAAATATACTAAATATTTGCAATCTTGGTTCAGTTGAAATAATAAGAACAGAGTTGGAAGGGAACCTTGGAGATCTTCTAGTCCAACCCTTATACCATTCCAGTCATCTGGCTGTCCAGTCTCTTCTTAAAAACCTCCAGTGTTGGCACACCCACAACTTTTGAAGCTAAGTCATTCCACTGTTGATTGCTCTCACTGTTAGGAAATTTCTCCTTAGTTCTAGATTGCTTCTCTCCTTCATTAGTTTCCATCCATTGGTTTTTATCTTGCCTTCTGGTGCTTAATCTGTTATCTGTTGAGATTATACTCTCTTATCTATATTCTCTTATTTTACGTTGGGTCTATTTTCTAAATCAGAGACAAAAAAAGTGCCACATCCATTTTACCCCTGATATTTTATTCTCGTTTCACTTCTCTTGATGGGTGCTATGTACAATGGATGGTTATTTGAGGACTAGGAGGGGAGGCAGATTTCTGGTGGAGTGATGGACTCGTTGATCAAACATCAGCATGATGATGATGATGATGATGATGATGATGACGACGACGACGACGACGACGATGACGACTCTTGACGATTCTATGGGCCAGGTCTCTCCACATCTTCTGATCCTGCACTACTACTTTGAGTTTTTCTATGCTCAGGCTGGTATTAGCTTTCATGGGGTCCAAAGCACCACATTCTTTGGTTTCCTTCGTGCACATTTCTGTCCTTCAGCTCTTTTTCACCACCAGAACAATCTTGTCTCTTTACCATCTTCTGAAATCTTGATGTTCTCCAGGACTGAGTGAAAGGAGTAGTTGGTCTGGATCAAAGTGTGATGACTTCCAGGGAAGAAATGGACTCACTATAGTTGCTACAACCAGGTTGATTGACCTCAGTTCTTGCCTGCTGATCTTGTTCGTTCTTTGAGAAGGTCTAGGAGGGAGTCAATTCCCATCAAACACCTACTAGATGATGAGATACATAGGTGGACCTCCTCATACACCTCCTCAAACACCATCTTGGGAGGGAGGCTAACTTGGGCATGTTTGGTTGACTGACCCATAGGAAAAGGCGAGCGATCTTTTCTGAATCCATCCCATTTTTTCCCCGTTCCCGTCATCACTGGCATAAAAATGAATGTTATCTAAGTGATGTCACTGTTGCCCCTAATTTGGGGCAACTTTTAGCGCTTCTGTTTACGCTTTCTGTTTTACTGCCAATGCCTAAGGGGAAAATGAATTACGATAATGTCAATCAGGGGGCACATTCATCTATTCAACGTTGAGATTTCTTTTTATGGATTTTGCTTTTTGGGGGAAATTTATGAATGACATGCCTTGGTAGATAATGTAAAACAAATGAATATAAAGTAAGCTTGTCCCAATAGGCACAGAAGCAATTCCAAAGTTTATTATGTCTCGAAAATACAAGGAGGCGGGGGAAGATGTTGTACATTGACTACCAATAGAGCTGTGAACAAGGTTCATGGCCAGCCAGTGTGATTTAAATGGATTTATCTATTGCTTATGCACAAGAAAAAAATCTTCCTGCTGTACTTGGGAAATGACTATTTCTATTGTCCCCAAAAAAGGGACACAGTGGCTCAGGGGCTAAAACGCTGAGCTTGTCAATCAGAAAGGTCGGCAGTTCAGTGGTTCAAATCCCTAGTGCCACGTAACGGAGTGAGCTCCCGTACCTTGTCCCAGCTTCTGCCAACCTAGCAGTTCAAAAGCACATTAAAAAATGCAAGTAGAAAAATAGGAACCACCTTTGGTGGGAAGGTAACAGTGTTCCATGCACCTTTGGCATTGAGTCATGCCGGCCACATGACCACGGAGACGTCTTCAGACAATGCTGGCTCTTTGGCTTTGAAACGGAGATGAGCACCGCCCCCTAGAGTTGGGAACGACTAGCACATATGTTACCTTTTATTGTCCCAAAGGTGCTTATTTAAAGGGCAACCGGACTTCGTGTTTCCTGAACACATTTCGCTTCTCATCCAAGAAGCCTCTTCAGTTCTGACCTAATAGCCTCAGAGACTCTCAAAAAGAGTTCTAATGACCAGAGGACTGCAAAGGAATATAAATCCTTTCATTCTCCACCATTCAGTCAGAACCGAAGAAGCTTCTTGGATGAGAAGTGAAATGTCTTCAAGTAAAAACAAAGTTGCCTATTGAAAAAGCTCATTTGGGACAACCATGTCCTGGATGAATGAGACTCTCCATAGACTATTTCTATTGCTTAATTTCTCACTAGGGTTTGACCTTGGGGGTTACTTCCTGTGGATAGTGATAGACTTGGTGTTAGGTTTTACATCATGCCGTATGTTGAGTTAATCCCAGTTTTATTTTTTGCTAAGCAAAGATTTGTCGCTTTCAAATTATTTAGTTCTCAAGCATTTTAGTTTGCAAAATAAAGCATGTCTTTCACTGGTCCAATCCATTTTAAATTTTATTTTAACAGAATAACAGAGTTGGAAGGAACTTTGGAGGTCTTCTAGACCAACCCCTTGCTCAAGCAAGAAACCCTATACCATTTCAGACTAATCTCTTTTTAAAAGCCTCCAATGTTAGAGTACCTCCAACTTCTGAAGCCAGACATTCTATTGGTTATTTGTTCTCACTGGTAGGAAAATTCTCCTTCGTTCTAGATTGCTTCTCTCCTTGATGAGTTTCCATCCATTGTTTCTTATCCTCAGGGGCTTTGGAGAATAGAATAATAGAATAACAGAAGTACAGAGTTGGAAGGTCTTCTATCCCAACCCTCTCCAGAGGCAGGAGACCCTCTACCCTTTCAGACAAATTCCTGTCCAATCTCTTCTTAGAAACCTCCAGTGATGGAGCATTTACAACTTCTGGAAGCCAGTTGTTCCACCAATTCATTGTTCTCACTGTCAGGAAATGTCTCCTTCGTTCTAAGTTGCTTCTCTCTTGGATGAATGTCCATCCTTCTTGTCCTGCCTTTAGGTGACACAGAGAGAAGGCAAGATGGAGCCTGATTTAATTCTTCCTCCATTAAATAAGAAAGAATATCAGAGATATTCATCATGTATTTTTAGTGTACCCAATCTGCACCCCAGTCTAACGAAGTCAACATCCCAATTCCTAAGGGATTTTCATGCTTTTCTCCCTCCCCTCCGATTGACTGTGTTTAACAGCTGATTCACTGTTTTAATTTCCCGGAATCGAATGTGATACATTGAGACAGTTTGCATTGTTATTTGCCTTTTGAACACCAGGCATTTACACACACACACAAACACACCACACATTCTTTCATCTAATAAATATTTCAGGATAAGAGAAAATTATAGCTGAACTAAGGAGGGAGCTTCAAAGCTTAGAATTAACACGACTGTTCCTGTCAGACCAAAAAAAATGCTTGTTTTGGGGTCGTTATGAGATGACATTCTTTGCATTTTGGGGCAAAGAAACTTTATGAGTTTTGTTTTCCTCTGCCATGGGGCAGGCACCCACTCCTTTCCACCCTTCAAACCAGGGGTCAGCAACCTCAAATACTCCAAGAGCCATTTGGATCCGTTTCCCACAGAAAAGAAAACACCAGGAGCCACAAAACCCTTCCGGTGCCTGACTATTTCCTAAGCGGCCACAAAACTAGTATATCAGAGGTGGGTTCCTACCAGTTCGCACCTATTCGGTAGAACCGGTTTGTCAAATCTACCGAACTGGTTAGAAGAGGTTCCACCAGTGGACCCAGAAAGCAGGCCACACCTACAGAAGAGGCTCCAAATAATTTTGAAACCCCACCACACACACACACACACACACACAGACAGACAGACAGACAGACAGACTGACACACACAGAGAGAGAAAGAGAAAGCGAAAGGAAGAAAGAAAGAAAGAAAGAAAGAAAGAAAGAAAGAAAGAAAGAAAGAAAGAAAAAAGAAAGAAAGAAAAAGAGTGAGAGAGAGATGAAAAAAAGAATAAAAGGAAGAGAGAGACAAAAGGAAGGAAAGAGAGAACGAGAGAAAGAAAGAAAGAAAGAAAGAAAGAAAGAAAGAAAGAAAGAAAGAAAGAAAACACATGGCTGGCAAGCCACTCCCACCAGGTCACATGGCCGGCAAGCCACTCCCACAAAGGAGGCCACACCCACAGTGTAGGTTCCAAACTTTTTTGAAACCCACCACTGTAGTATATATAGTTGAATTAAACGTTCTGTTTCCTTCTGAAACTTTTCTTGTCTTGGATTTATCCATGGTTGGCCTACCAGGGGTCGAAAAGCTCAATAAATTGCAGGCCGGCGGGCGTTGCTCATTGGCGTTTGTGACGTATATTTTGAGTGACAGGGAGCCACAGCAGAGGGACGAAAGAGCCACATGTGGCTCCAGAGCCGCAGGTTGCTGGCCCCTGTTTTAGGCTAACCGCGAGCCAAAAGGTGGAAGGCGAGGATGCCCCAGCCCCAAACAAACATTGATTTGATTTCAAGATTCATTTGGTGGTTACTATGATAACGCTCCTGTCATCTATTTAATAATGTATGACTTCTGGCGCATTAAAATTTATGGTACACTAAAAATCTTTGCTGGTCTCTCTGAGTCAACACGTATCAAAGGTTTGTAGGGATCACAAAATCTCTGGGGTGTAATTAAAGATGCGACGTTATATAACTGGATTTAATTCCCTGGCTCTTTTTTTTTTTAATCCAACCTCAATGGGATACGGGGAACGTGTAGCTTCGATATATTCTTAAAATTATCCCAGATGGGCGAAGGCAGCTATAGTGTTTGATGTCAGCCAAAGGGTTGATGGATTGGCTCTTTGCACAGGATGCTACATGATTACCCCCTCCCCAAAGCGGCTTAAAACTAACCAGGTTTATCACAATGTATAATTGGCAACCGTTAGAGCAGTGTTTCTCAACCTTGGCGACTTTCAGTCCTTTGGATTTCAACTCCCAGAATCCCCCAGCCAGCATAGCTGGCTGGGGGAATTCTGGGAGTTGAAGTCCACAGGACTGAAAGTCGCCAAGCTTGAGAAACACTGCATTAGACCAATGATGGCAAACCTTTTCGGCACTGTCCCTAGACTAGAACACAGGTGCTTGCCTGGATTTTTTTGGCTATTTTCCAGGACAATTTTCAGGCCATTTTCAGGGCTGTTTTCAGGCCGTTTTTTAGACTGTTTTCCAGCTGTTTTTGGGACCATTTTCAGGCTGTTTTCTGGTGCTCCGGCACCCATGAAGACCAGCTAGAATGTATGCCAGAAACCAGAAGAGCAGCTGGCAATGGGGCACATGCCCACAGAGAGGGCTCTGCATAGGTTCGTCATCATGGCATTAGTCCTTTCGGTAACCTGTTTGTGTGTGTGTGTGTGTGTGTTTGTGTGTATTGTTGAAAAAGACAGTGGAGCAACACAGGTGTCCACGGAACCAAAGCCTCTGTCGAAACAACAAAAAGCAGTGTCACATTATCACAATGCAAACATTTGTACATGTGTACAAGATTATAATCAAGAGAAGAGAGCATTTGCAGCTCAGTGTTGAATTGTGGGGTCCTTGGTGCTTCCTGCTTTCCTGTAGGTGTTTCATTATCCAACTGGGTAACATTCTCGTTGCTAGAAGGGTGTCGTATATAAACAGACTGCAAAAAAAAAAAAAAACATTCCCTTCTCACACTGATGATGTTACCCAGTTGGGTAATGAAATGTTTGCAAGAAAACAACCAAGCTCAGAGAGTGGCGAGGACACCAAAATTATAATCCTTACACAAAAAGGGAGCTATTAGGGTACACTCTTACTGCCCATAATTTTCCTCTTCTTATCTCCCCCCCCCTGCCCCATTCCTCTTTAGGGAAAAAAAAGGATTGCATAAATCTATATTCATCTCGCCCATTTTAACTCCAGGTTACCGAGATTCTGCATTCCTTCCAATTTCAAATGGATTTTTAAAATGCTTTATTTAAAACAACAACAATATGTGAATTGGTTTGCCATTTGCAATCTCTTCGGAGCTATGGAGATTTGGCACACAAGTTAACTTACAACATAATGTTTTAACATGCATTTCTCCAAAGGCCTTTTGTTTTATCTACATTTTCCCAATGACCTACTTTAGAGCATTTAGTCAATGTAGTTTTGCAAACCAGCTGTGAATGTCTGTTATAACCGGCTCTATCTTTTTTTTAAAAAATAAAATAAACAAATCAGGAATATGCATACTTATATATTTTGAAGTCCTCGGCCTTCCCGGTCCTCAGACTGTAGACGTTAATCCTCTCTGTTCAATTATTCATCCTTCTGCGTTCTGGCAAATATCCATTCTGAACGGTCTCCAAAACCCACTTCAATAGAAATCCACGCAGGAAATCTTTTCACCATAAGCAGGAATGGCATCTTTTGAAAATGTTCCACCTGCCCAGGTATTTTTTTTAATGTACTGCAAGTAATGTGTTACATGGTCATACATAATATTTGGGGACAAATATAGGGGTGGGCTTCAAAACTTTTAGCAACAGGTTCTCTGCCTGTTGCTGGGTGGGTGTGGCCATGGTGGGTGAGGCCTAATTGACCTCCTGCACCATGGCGGGGGGATTTTTGCCCTCCCTGGGCTCCAAAGGCTCTCCTTGAGCCTCAGGGAGGGTGAAAACGGCCTTTTTCACCCTCCTCGAGCCTCCATGGGCATTCAGCACTTACCTGCATCCAAAAAGAGCCACGTGGGGACATCTGGGAAGAGTGAGACAGGTTAGCAATAGCAATAGCAGTTAGACTTATATACTGCTTCATAGGGCTTTCAGCCCTCTCTAAGCGGTTTACAGAGTCAGCATATCGCCCCCAACAACAATCCGGGTCCTCATTTTACCCACCTCGGAAGGATGGAAGGCTGAGTCAACCCTGAGCCGGTGAGATTTGAACAGCCAAACTGCAGCTAACAGTCAGCTGAAGTGGCTGCAGTACTGCACTCTAACCACTGCACCACCTCGGCTCCTTGGTTGGGCGAGGCCAGCCAGGAGTGGGATTTGGAGGTTCTCCAAAGTGCACAGAAACTTAGCTAGAGGTTCTCCCGAACCCCTGCAAACCCCCAGCAGCCCATCCCTGGGCATGTATAGCTGTCAAATATGGATTGTGCATTTGAGATTCTGATTGCATTTCAGGTCCAATTGCCAGATACGAATTGCAGCCAATGGTGTGATATTATTACCTGTGGTTTATCCTCTCCTCTCAACAGTCTCTGCAAGGTGGCGCAGTGGTTAGGGCGCAGTACTGCAGGCCACTTCAGCTGACTGTTATCTGCAGTTCAGCGGTTCAAATCTCACCGGCTCAAGGTTGACTCAGCCTTCCATGCTTCCAAGGTGAGTGAAATGAGGACCCGGATTGTTGTTGGGGGTGATATGCTGACTCTGTAAACTGCTTAGAGAGGGCTGAAAGCCCTATGAAGCGGTAGATAAGTCTAACTGCTATTGCTATTGCACTAGCTCTCTGAAGGGAAGAGAGTATCAAGAGTATCTAGGTGGGGTATTGGACGTCTTCTAGTCTAACCCCTGGCTAGAGCAGGAGACCCTGGAGCATTCCAGACAAGTGGCTGTCCAGTCTCTTCTGAAAAGCCTCCAGTGATGGAGCAGCTACAAAGTCTGGTGGCAAGCTGTTCCACTGAGAGTTACCTGAGAAACTGCCTCCTGCTGATTACCTCCCATAGACCGATTAGATCTCACAGGTTAGGTCTCCTCCGGATTCCATCCGCCAGCCAATGTCAGCTGGCGACCCCCCGGGGGAGAGCCTTCTCTGTTGCAGCTCCAGCCCTCTGGAATGATCTCCCTGTCAAGATCCGGACCCTTACGACCCTCCCGGCTTTCCACAAAGCCACCAAGTCCTGGCTGCTCCAGCAGGCCTTCCAGCCCCGTGGAAATTGTGACTGTTGCGGTTTTGTTTTTAAAGTGTTGTCTTCGTCTAGTCTTCCCCCTTTCCTTGTCTATTGTGAGCCGCCCGGAGTCCTTCGGGAGTGGGAGGCATACAAGACAAATAAAAACAAAAACAAACAAACACTGGTTAATCATTCTCACTGTCAGGAAACATCTCCTTCATTCCAGATTGCTGCTCTCCTTGATTAGCTTCCATCCTTTGCCTCTTGTCTTGCCTTCTGGGGCTTTGAAAAATAGTTTTCTCCCCCACGTCTTTGTAGGAGCCCCTCAAATATTGGAACACCATTATCGTGTCACTAAACCTTCTCTTTTTTAGATGAGGCCCACCCCATTCCTGCAACTGTTCTTCCTACGTTTTAGTCTTCAGTCTCCTAATCTTTCTCATCTTCCAATTTGCAGGCAGGCAAAGTTGTTGTTGTTGCTGCTGTTGTTGTTGCTGCTACTGGTGATGGTTTTTTTGCATTATATAAACACTGGCTCGGCTTTCAAGGTCTTTCCCAAATTGTGTGCAGGGTTGATGTTCAAGTCCTTGGCATCAGCCTTATTTCTGTAGCAACCGTATCGCTTCATTGCGATGCTAGAGCCATTGGCCCAATCTGCACCATCACACAACCCCTCCTCGCAACGAAGCAACGGAGGGACCACACAAAACACTCCAGTGCCGGGAGAGGAACTCCATTTGCTCTCCTCTTCTAGCCGTGCTTCCCTCTGCTCCGTTGACGGCTGCCAAGGTCCTTTTAGGAAAAAATGAAATTAAAATGTCAAACGCCAAAGAATGCAGGCTTAGACTGCGTTCCTTTCCTGTGGGTGGATGACAGTTACACAGCAGAGGACCCATTCCAACAGGGCTTTTGGCAGCCTTACAAGAGGGGAGAAAATGGGTTCTTCACAACGGAGGATGGTTACGGTTGGAGGGTGAATTTGGGCAGAAGTCAGAGGAATGGGAACGGATAATCTTCTAGGCAATTTTAGAACTTCCATTCAATAGCTGTTGTTGTTGTTGTTGTTTATTGGTCTTGTATGCCGCCCACTCCCGAAGGACTCCGGGCGGCTTACAATAAACAAGGGAAGGGGATAAATACACAAAATAACACTTTAAAATACACAACAGTCACAGTTTCCGTTGGGCTGGATATTTCAAGAGCCCCTGGCCTGCTGGAGCAGCCAGGACTTAACGGCTTTGCGGAAGGCCGGGAGGGTAGTAAGGGTCCGGATCTCCACGGGGAGGTCGTTCCAGAGGGGTGGAGCTGCGACAGAGAAGGCTCTCCTCCGGGGAGTCGCCAGCTGACATTGGCTGGCGGATGGAATCTGGAGGAGACCTAACCTGTGAGATCTAATCGGTCTATGGGAGGTGATCGGCAGGAGGCGGTCTCTCAGGTACCCAGGTCCGATGCCATGTAGGGCTTTATAGGTAATGACCAGCACCTTGAAGTGGGTCCGGAGACTAATGGGTAGCCAGTGCAGCTCGCGGAGGATAGGTGTGACGTGGGTGTACCTGGGTGCACCCACAATTGCTCGCGCGACTGTGTTCTGGACCTGTGCTCAAATTCAGTTTAACCCTGGATGCTTGCTAGGGGCCACAACTCTGGAATCACCCTTTGAGGCTTATTCCCTGGGAGTCTCATTTATCCTCCATCCCTCCTAATCGTGACAGAATAACAGAGCTGGAAGGAGCTATCATGTCTCTCCTAGTCTTTCTTTTCATTAAACTTGACACACCCAGTTCCTGCAACCGTTCTTCATACGTTTTAGCCCCCAGCCCATTAATCAGCTTTGTTGTTCTTCTCTGCACTCTTTCCACAGTCTCAACATCTTTTTACATCATGGCGACCAAAGCTGGATGCCGTATTCCAAGTGTGGCCTTACCAAGGCCTTGTAAAGTGGTATTAACCCTTCACGTGATCTTGATTCTATCCCTCTGTTGATGCAGCCTAGAACTGTGTTGGCTTTTTTGGCAGCTGCTGCACACGGCTGGCTCCTATTTAAGTGATTGTCCACTAGGACTCCATGATCCCTCTCACAGTTACTACTATTGAGCAAGGTACCACCTATACTGTACCTGTGCATTTCGTTTTTCTTGCCTAAATGTAGAACCTTACTCTTTTCACCATTGAATTTCATTTTGTTAGATAGTGCCCAATGTTCAAGTCTGTCAAGATCCTTCTGTATCTTGAGCCTCTCTTCTGGAGTGTTGGCTATTCCTGACAGCTTGGTGTCATCTGCAAATCTGATGAGTTTCCCCAAAGGAAAATTACCAAAGGGAAAAAAAATGATTTTTCCTCTTTTCCTTAGCTGACCAAAAGGGGTTTAGGTGCTGAGCAGACTTTATGACTTGGAATCAGAGTTCTGAATGAACCCCTGAGCTCCATCGAAAGTTGTTCCTGCCTAGCAGTTGAGAGCTTCAGGTCCAGCATGGGGAATCCGAAACCAACTGATTGGAGATGGTCAGCTAGTCCTCTCTTCACCAGGAACCTGTCTCTCCCTCCGAGTTCCTTCCAGGGGAAGTGAGAAATAGTCAGATGTCTGTCTGCTCATTTTTCCTTTATTTATTTTTTTATTTTTGGGGCTGCGATGCCTCAACCCGGGAGACTTGTCAGGAATTGATTGCCAACTGAGGTATGTTTCAGCTTATTCTATTGCACCCTGCACAGAACACTTTGGCCGTCCGTCATGGTATTGATTCGATAAATAACTCCTTGCTCTCGTCTGGTTCTTTTTGTCCGGTGACTTTGGATCTGATCCCTTGGATGGTGCAGTAAACACGGCTATCAGGAAGGGGACGATCAATAAAAATATTCTAAAGAGAGAAAGGATGCCCAACCTTTGAAAGAGGTAGCATGGCTTCATTGTGTGCCATTAAAGGGCCCTCAAGTACATCCATCTTTGAACTATTCAGCAGATGAAAGCTTTTTAAAAAATGATTTTATGCTATTTTGCAGTTCTACTTCCCAAGTACATTAAAAAAAAAATACATACACAAACTCATTGTAAAGGAGATGAATCAGAGAACCTAGAAAACATCAAGAGAAAAAGCTGGATCCTTCAATTTTTGTGATAGAGCCGTGGTGGCTCAGTGGCTAAGACACTGAGCTTGTTGATCAGAAAGGTCGGCAGTTCGGCAGTTCGAATCCCTAGCGCTGCGTAACGGCGTGAGCTCCCGTTACTTGTCCCAGCTTCTGCCAAAGTAGCAGTTTGAAAGCAGGTAAAAAATGCAAGTAGAAAAATAGGAACCATCTTTGGTGGGAAAGTAACAGCATTCTGTGCACCTTTGGTGTTTAGTCATGCCGGCCACATGACCACGGAGACGTCTTTGGACAGTGCTGGCTCTTCGGCTTTGAAACGGAGATGAGATAGTCCCACTTTAGGCATGAAAGCTGGCTGGATGACTTTTGACCAATCACCAGGAGATGGGGAGTTCCAGCCCATCTCAAGCATGAAAACCCATTGGGTGACTGTTGTGGCCCGGCACGAGCCGTTGGAGCTGCCACCAGACTCCGATAGCGAGGGGCCCTATGAGTCGGCCCTGGAGGATGTGGAGGACCCTGGATAGGGTTCTGACTCCGAGCAGGGTGCAGAGAGACTGGTTGGCCACAGGTGGCACCTGAGCCTTGGATCAGTGGGGAGGAGACAAGAGAGAGTGATCCAGAATCCAACTGTGAGTTGTTCCGGGATGTACGCCGTTGAAGGGCTACTCGGCGTCAAGAACAAGTAAGTAATTACAGGAGGTAATTACGCTCAGCTGATGGTCATTAAGCTCCTCTCCCAGACTATAAAAGAGACTGCTTGTGCCACACCCTTCTTGCAGAAGTCAATGTTTGGGACTAAAGAGAAACGAACTTGGCAAACCAGAGTTTGTTTGCATTGCTGCTAAGGTTTGTCGGACTTGCTGCCAAAGTCCTTATCTATTTATTTATTTGGCTTTCAGCCACCGAGATTCTGGTCTTGTTAATTAAAGGACATTCCATTTTACGCTTGTCTCGGCTTTTGTTACTGGACGGAGGAGGGGGTCAGAACAGGTGACTTTGGGCCAATCACCAGGAGAGGGTGAGTTCTAGTCCCCCCCCATCTCACAGGATTATTCTTGTGAGGAAAATAGGAGGAGAGTGGCATGTTGAATATGTTCTTGAGTTATTTGTAGAAATAATAAAGATAAAATATAAATAAGCAATGAATTCTTCCCAGAGTCACACTAGCAATGATGGGAATATCGATGGACTTATGTCGCTTCCTTCTGCCAAGCTAGAAAACCTTTCTCAGAAGTTAAAAAAAACCCACTTAACACAGTTCAGAAGTTAGCAAAAAGATTTTGGCCTCACTTTTCCTTTTCTTTTCAAGTAATTAAAAAAAATGCTTTCAGTGTTTGAACTTTACCTTTTGTCCTGGATCGTCCAGGTTCTCATGATAAACATTTTTTAAAAAGAGGGAGAGAAACAGGTATTTTGCTGGTAATATTTGAAAATGTCAACAATATTTTTTTTTAATTTTAAAAAAAGGTTCTGGATGTTTGAGGTGGAGAGCAGAGATCCACCCAACTTTCACCCTCTCTTAATTGGAAGTGTGATGAAGGACTTTCAATTTCCCCTTAATTGTTTTTTTCCCCCTTCACTTTAAAAAAAAAAACCTTTCAGGTGTAAGACTGAACCATCACTTGAATTCTAATGATCAGACATTTAAGGGCCACTGCCCTGAAGATTACACGGGGGTGGGATGGGGGGGGGGGGAGAAGTGAGACACCAGCAAGAAAGCATGAAAAAGAAAATCTAATTTCTTTCCATTATGAACGGGAAAGAATTTGATTCGGCTGGCATTTTAAAGCAACTCATCAAATTTAGCATTGCCAGCCAGCTATGAGGTGAATAAAATTCCTATTATGAGAAACCTTTCCAATTAACAAACACCTGCAAATATATAGGGATTATTGGGAAGAAAGCGTGCAAGAATATGTGGATACAGAGAAAAATCATAGACAACAGTTGTAAGGAGAAATTCTTGCAACAGTAGGATTCACGAGGCAATAGGTGGACTCATCTAAGAAACTCTGACAAAGGAAAAAGAAAATACCTCTACATGTCCTGAAGAAGTCTGAATACTTTAAAGTCTCCTTAATGAAGAGCTAACCAGATTAGCAAAACATCGGTCCAACCTTTCTACCATGGGCGATATAAAGATCTGTGGTGGGACCTCCAAAATGGGTTCATGTTTTAAGCATGTGACAGAGGAGATCACCATTCAACTAAGTCGAGAGTTGAGTTATGAAAAGCGTTATCATCTCTGCAAGCATCTGACATAAGACATAAGCCACTGAACCATCTCCTGTGCCTCCTTCCACGGTTTTCTTGTCTTCCTCCATCTTTCCTGAGCCTTCACGCCACCCTGGTTCAGGTTGACCAAGCGGCTCAGGACCCTGGACAGCACTCAGGGGAGCTGATTGAATTGAATTGAATTGAATTTTATTATTTGTATGCTGCCCTTCTCCGGGAGGGACTCAGGGCGGCGAACAACTCAAAAGGGAAAGGGGAACATAAAACAGAATACAAGTAATTAAAATAACCAAGAATCACAACAACCATACAAGTCGAGAGGGGAGGGGAACTCATCAACCCCAGGCCTGCCGGCAAAGCCAGGTTTTGATGGCTTTTCGGAAGGTCTGGAGAGAGGTGAGGGTCCGAATCCCTGCGGGGAGTTCATTCCAGAGGGCCAGAGCTGCCACAGAGAAAGCCCTCCCCCGGGTAGTAGCCAGGTGGCATTGGCTGGTAGACGGAACCCAGAGGAGGCCAACCCTGTGTGATCTAATGGGTCTTTGGGAGGTAATTGGCAGCAGGCGGTCTCTCAAGTACCCAGATCCAATTGAGTTTTTAAAGAAGATTTGTGTTAGTGTCAGGGTTCCAAGTAACACCCCCAATAAAAGAAAACTCTGAGCCTTGAGTTCCTTCAAAGTTCCACCTTATTAGAGATGTCATATTGGCACGAATCTGAAAGCTTCCAGGTTTCCCTCACCCAACTGAAAGTTCAAGTCCCTGCCCAGCACCCACATGTCCATCAGATGGCCCAATCAGATACCGTCCCAACTGGAAAAGCCTCCCAGTCACACCCCCTCCAGGTGCAGGGCAAGACGTCCTTGACTCTCTGAGAAAGGAATGTTATTTTGACTATCTCTCTCTCCCACGCTCCGTATAATCCCCGCTCCCAGTTTCCCACAGTAGAAAATGTGGCAGGCAATGCAAAAGAAGGTGGCTTCCAGGCCTGACAGCATCTCAATCTGGCCTTGGAAAAAAATGCTAGGAATCGACTGCAAGTATTTCAACCCGGGGTTGAGGTGTCACCACGTCAAAGTCTTGCTGGTAGAAAGGTTGACGTCATCATGAGGTGAGATGGAGCAGAGGACTTGCTCCCCTATGAGACCCCATGACCTGCTACCATGTTTCGAGGACCCAACAAAACCCTTCCTCAATTTTCTCTCTGCCAACCATAATTTCACTTTGATTTCTATTCCTCTCTTTCCAGCGGTGAAGGCGCTTTGAAAGCCCCCGTTTTGCCAATGGGGCTCCCCAGATGAGAGTGTGTGGCTTATTGAATGGGGTTGAAATTGGTCTTTTAGATCCTCTTCACAGATCAAGAGTGGCTTTCAAAGATGAAAAGCCTCCTCCCAAGAGCAGCTGCTTCCATTTGTCTGAGAGGGTATCTTAGAAGACTGTCCCGTTGAGCATCCTTTTTTTGTTCTGACTCATCTTCCCAAGCTGTGCCCTGTGGCATTGTGTTTCATCAGCAAATGAATTGGACAGAATTCATCAGCTCTAGGAAATTATTCTTTCCATCCTGCGTCCTCTCATTTCTCCTCTGCCCTCTCTCAAACACAAACCCCATTATGGAGATGTGTTTATTGCTAATAATCAACATGTTGCCTCTTTTCTTTGTCCACTTTTAAAATCCAGCTGGAAGAATCTTTTCCTCCACCCCCAAGTCTTTTCTAATTGTATAACTGGAGGTATTCTAATTTAGAGAAGAGTAGAATAGAATAGAATAGAATAGATATTAGAATGAAATAATAGAATAGAATGAGGAATAGAATAGAATAGAATAGAGCAGAACAGAACAGAATAGAATGAGGAATAGAAAAGAATAGATATTAGAATGAAATTAGAATAGAATAGAATAGATATTAGAATGAAATAATAGAATAGAATGAGGAATAGAATAGAGCAGAACAGAATAGAATGAGGAATAGAAAAGAATAGATATTAGAATGAAATTAGAATAGAATAGAATAGAATAGAATGAGGAATAGAATAGAATAACAGAGTTGGAAGGGACCTTGGAGGTCTTCTAGTCCAACCCCCTACCTAGGCAGGAAACGGTATACTGTTTCAGACAAATGGCTATCCAACATCTTCTTAAAGACTTCCAGTGTTGGGGCATTCACAACTTCTGGAGGCAAGCAGTTCCACTGATTAATTAACTTTCAGGAATTTCCTCCTTAGTTCTAAGTTGCTTCTCTCCTTGATTAGTTTCCACCTGAGATGAGTTCTTGAAGGAGAATGAAATTACCTAAAATGAAAAGTTCTCCCCTTGAAAAGTTTGGCCCAGGGGTTCAAATACTTTGTATTTTGGCCGAGGATGAATCACACCAAAATGAATAATCTAGCAGAAGGTCAACTCACTCTGGCTTGGTGATTGGCCCAAAGTCACCCAGGCAGATTTCATTCCTAAAATGGTGCTAGAACTCACCGTCTCCTGGTTTTTAGCAGTGGTAGCTTAGCAACTGGACCGAGCTGTCTCTCAATCCAATCCAACAGAAAATGTGATCCTATATTCCTGAGAAATTGAATGCGCTTATTACAGTATAAGTAATCAGTAGGTTTTATACACCTAATTTTAAAAAAGGCTCAAACAAATGATGTATACAGTGAGGGGGAGAAGTCTACATCCCCCCAATCCTGCAAGGAAATTTATGCAATTAATGCCAGATTATGGTAACTTTGATCTCCTATCGTCAATCTGTTTTTTTTTCCCCAGAACTCTTTCTCAAATTGTTTCCTCTATCAATTTGGAATAATTTGCGATGCTAACTACTTGCCAACAAAATAATGAGCCTACAAATTACTCCTTGGGCAAGTATTCCAGATCTATTTGGGTTTTACTGCTACAGCAAGACCACAATTTGAAATGATGATCAATGTTTAGAGATGTTTTCTGTTGTTGCTTTTAATGGTACATATTATTTATGAGTTTCACTTCCCACCATGCTGGTACATGGCACATCAAAACCTGAGCGCATTCAATGTGCATTTCAGCCTTCATTATTTTTAATGACTACTTGACTTCAAATTCACTCCTGGGAGGGCCCTGAGTGAACTTCCAATAGTCAACCAGGCCCTCCCTGTTTGACTTCCAATAATTTGCTCCATTTCTAATTTGTTAACTGTCACATTTTGTCATTGGGATTCATCAATTCCATATTTGAAAGGCATTATTATTATTCATTATTATTCATTGTTATTCATTATTATTCATCATCATTCATTATTATTCATTATTATTCATTATTTATTCATTATTTATTCATTATTTATTCATTATTTATTCATTAAACATGAAACTCAGCCAACTGAACATTCAAAAATGCATCACAAATACCAGTGACTGGTGCTAATGGTTGATATGGTTTGCTGCCAGCGTCCTAGGTATCAACCAAGGACCTTCTTAAAATATAAGATGTTCTGAGTAGCTCAGTTTTTTGTAGTTCCGCTGGTGTTATTGCAGGAAGCTGCAATTTGTGGATGTGTCTTATAAAATTATTGGACATGGTACTAAATGCGGTTCCACCACAAAACCGCGGTTGACAAAAGCGCGCTCGATGAAAGCGCGTACATGACGTCATCACAGCGTGACGAAAACATCGTGCTGTGATCGGTAAATGTAAAATTAAAGCGAAAACCTTACCCTAACCCTAACCCTAAACCTAACCCTAAACCTAAACCTAACCCTAAACCTAACCCTTAACCTAACCCTAAACCTAACGCTAACCCTTAACCTAACGCTAAACGTAACCCTAACGCTTAACGTAACCCTAAACCTAACCCTTACCTTTATGTGAATCGGCTTGCTTTAATTTTATTTTTATTTCAATTTTTAATTTTTTTTCGTTGCGCTGTGATGACGTCACGCACGCGCTTTCACCGAGCGCGCTTTTGTCGACCGCGGTTTTGACGGGTCACGCTAAATGCCCCGATGATGATGGGTATCACTGTTCCGTGTTTCATTCATAATCAGGTAGTTTCGATGACTATGTCGCAGTATTTTGGGATTTTTTTTCCAGTTCTTTTTCTTTGACTCTGGCATCTCCTGGTATTGTGATGTCAATAAATTGTACATTTTGGCAATCTACAATCTTCGATTTTGTTGTTATAAAGTTGGCAGTTTGGATTGTTGTTGGTTTTTTGTATCTTCGCTTTCATGGCCTGAGTTTGCAGTGCTTGTTCTTGAGCAGCCAGTATGAAACCTTCCGTTTCCTTCTGGATGGTTCCCATCTTAAGCCACGTCCATGTCAAGTTGTCGTCACATTTTCCTTCGATGTTTTTCAAGTGCTGTCCATGCGAAGCTTTGGTTTTCCATTTATTTAATCTGTCATCCAGCTGTTTTTCCTTATATGCTGCCTTTGTTTCTGTTGTTGTTGTTGTTATTATTATTAATTATTATTATTATCTTCCATCGTGCGACAAGATTTGTAATACCATCAAACTTCCAGATTTGCCTCTCCTGGGTCCATGGTAAGTATTTGATAGGTAGACAAAAATGCCAAACCCAGCTGAACATCTAGTTGACCGTATCATGATCTATTATTATTATTATTGTTGTTGTTGTACAATTGTATCACAGCGGCCAGTTGTTTCGCCGGATTTGGCATTGGTTACTAGTCGGGCCCCACCCAGGGGCCTAGGACGTCGTAACGTATTTTCGTAATATGCGTGCAGATCCAAGCAGTGCGGCTTTTTGCATTTGACTGATGGTGATTTTGTCAATTTTTAACTGTTTTAAATGTAATTCCAGTGCTTTTGGAATAGCACCCAGTGTGCCAATTACCACTGGAATTACCACTGCTGGTTTGTGCCATAGTCGTTGAATTTCGATTTTTAAGTCCTGGTATCTTGCGATTTTTTCATGTTCCTTCTCGGCGACCCTGCTATCACCTGGTATTGCGATGTCTATGATTGTGACCTTATTTTTCTCAACCAGTGTGATGTCTGGTGTATTATGCGCCAGTATTTTGTCGGTTTGTATACGGAAATCCCACAAGATCTTGACCATCTGATTTTCGGTGACTTTTTCAGGCTGATGTTCCCACCAGTTTGTTGCTGTTTTAATATTATAATTTTTGCACAAATTCCAATGGATCATTTGTGCTACTGAATTGTGCCGCAATTTATAATCAGTCTGCGCGATTTTTTTACAGCAGCTGAGTATGTGATCAACAGTTTCATCAGCTTCTTTGCAAAGTCTGCATTTGGCATCATCAGAGGATTTTTCGATTTTGGCCTTAATGGCATTTGTGCGGATAGCTTGTTCTTGCGCAGCCAGGATTAGTGACTCTGTTTCTTTCTTTAATGTACCTGTTTTTAACCATAACCAAGTTTGTTCACTGTCCACTTTATCTTTTATTTTTTCCAGAAATTGACCATGCAGTGCTTTGTTCTGCCAATAATAATAATAATAATAATAATAATAATTATTATTATTATTATTATTATTATTATTATTGTGGGATTTTGTGGGATTTCTGTATACAAACGGACAAAATACTGGCGCATAATACACCAGACATCACACTGGTTGAGAAAAATAAGGTCACAATCATAGACATCGCAATACCAGGTGATAGCGGGGTCGCCGAGAAGGAACATGAAAAACTCGTGAAATACCAGGACTTAAAAATCGAAATTCAACGACTATGGCACAAACCAGCAGTGGTGATTCCAGTGGTAATTGGCACACTGGGTGCTCTTCCAAAAGCACTGGAATTACATTTGAAGCAGTTAAAAATTGACAAAATCACCATCAGTCAAATGCAAAAAGCCGCACTGCTTGGATCTGCACGCATATTACGAAAATACGTTACGACATCCTAGGCCCCTGGGTGGCCCGACTTGTAACCAATGCCAAATCCGGCGAAACAACTGGCCGCTGTGATACAATTGTATAATACAATAATAATAATAATCCCAGATCAAGCAAATACATTGCAATGGGAAGTTGCTTTCTACATGCAAAGGACTTAATCAATCTATCATTCCCATGTGATTCCTCAGGCTAATTAAACCATTGATGATAATGATGTGTTCAATGCCAAAAATGTCTGTATTAAATACGAGTGTTTCTTTTATTTTTAAATAATAATAACTGCTAGAATTCACCACTCCATTTGATTTTATTCCAGATCTTGCATATTTTGGGACCCCGGGATCTCTCAAATGGCAAGTTCTTCCTCTCCATATATCAGCTGGAGTCCCATTACTCCAGATTTGTTGAAGGCAACACAGTTGGATTCACATCTGAAGCACCAAATTCAGAGTAGCGTCTGCAGAATAGTATGTTTTTCTTATGAGTGTCTTTCACCAGATAGGGATGATCTGGTGGCTCAGCAGTTAAAATGCTGGGCTTGTCAGCTGGAAAGCCAGCAACCCAGGTTTGAGGTCTGAGCAGCACAGGATGAGGGGAGCTCCTGTCCTCACCTCAGCTCCTGCCAACCAAGCAGTTCGAAAGCATGCAAAATGGGAGTAGATAAATAGGTACCACTTCAATGGGAAAGTAAACAGCGGAATAAAATCCGCAAGGACTCCACCACATAATAACATGCTTCCCCGAAAATAAGACACGGTCTTATTTTCTTTTGACCCCCCAAATAAGCACTTGGACTTATTTTGGTGGAGGTCTTATTATTTTTGAAATGCAGGAGGCGGCGAGCGTGGTCACTTCAGGGCTCCTGCTGTGTTGTGCTGTTGCAGCAGTGAGGCTCAACACTGGGCCTCCTGCTCTTCTTGTGGTGGCCATTAGCATGAAAGAAGGGGCACAGGGGCTTAAGGGTTGCAGGAAAGGCTGTTAGGTAAGGGTATGTAGGGTGCGTGG
Organism: Thamnophis elegans; assembly: GCF_009769535.1. Classification (NCBI taxonomy): domain Eukaryota; kingdom Metazoa; phylum Chordata; class Lepidosauria; order Squamata; family Natricidae; genus Thamnophis; species Thamnophis elegans. Next base: position 58,447,571 of record NC_045552.1, read on the forward strand.
GGCATGTTCCAGTTGTAGGTTGCTCACGGTTTGGCCCAGTTCAGTTGAACCGGTAGTAATGGCGGCAGGAGGCCCCACCCACCTGCCCGGATGCTTTTGCGCATGCACAGAAGCATTGCCTGTGCATGCAAGCATGCACTGGAGCAAGCCTGAACTGGTAGTAAAAATATGTGGAACCCACCACTGGCATGTTCCCCTCCCTTTCCCCCCTCACCTCATGTTGTGTGCATGGCAAGCAACTAGAGGAAATGGCAGGGACCGACTATCTCATTTCTTAATTTCAGGACTTTTCAGGACTTTTTGGAGCCCAAGGCATCCATGGTTTTTAGGAAACAGAAACCTGGGGAATGATGTGACCAGCACCATTCTAGCTTCCTGGTGGGCATCTTTCTAAATTTGACAATGCTCTCCATCTTCTTCTTCTTTTCCTATTCTCAACCAAAATACTTATTTCCATCTGAAGATGCTCAGAAGTTTAAGCTGTACTGAAAAATATTTCTTTCTTTTTTTAAAAAAGAATCACCACTTCTAAGAGCTCAGCACAGCCTGTCATGCGGTAACTAAGGCAGCCTGGCTTTTCAAATGCTGGAACATGAGAAATAGCACCAACTGTTAGTTAAATCCATCCAAAACAAAAAGAGAGTCCACATCATGTTCCCTTCCCTTCCCTTCTCCCCTCCCCTCTTCTTCCCTTCATTCTCTACTTTCTTCTTGTTTCTCTTCTTTTTTCCCCTTCTCCCTTTCCCTTCTCCCCTCCCCTTCCCTTCTTCCCTCCCCTCCCCTTCCCTTCTCCAACTCCCCTTCCCTTCATTCTCTACTTTCTTCTTGTTTCTCTTCTTTCTTCCCCTTCTCCCGTTCCTTTCTCCCCTCCCCTTCCCTTCTTCCCTCCCCTCCCCTCCCCTTCTCCAACTCCCCTTCCCTTCATTCTCTACTTTCTTCTTGCTTCCCTCCCCTCCTATGCTTTGCCATTATTATGGTCAAGAGCAACTACATCATTGTTACTAGATACATCTTCTGGAGAAACACACCAACTTATAAGAACAGATTAAACCAATTATGAGACGCCTCCTCGGCTCCTTTGATGACAAACATCAGGTTTTGTGTGTTGGAGGTCTCTTTATTGCCACCATCCTATAACAATATAAACCTTCCTTTTTGTCTTCTATAATTTTGAAAGCCACATCTTTTTGCAGATGCTTCTGAAGATCCCCAGGTGATGGGAAGCTTCATTTCTTCTTCTTCTTCTTCTTTTGGTCGTGTGTTTAAAGTGTTCTCAGTGGCTTGGATTAATTTGTCCTTTGATGTAGACTTCTGCAGGTTCTGTGAAAAATCACTGAAAAATATTGGCATGCTAAGAAACAATTGAAAGCAGGCCAGAATGGCAAACCACATCGCACTGACAGCTGATGGATTGGCACACAAAGAAATACTCACTGGCCGAACAGCATATGCCACTAAGAGCGGTCCAGTTGTAATATTGGCGTCTTTCCAAGCAGCAAAGCTTGTGAATAGCTGCAGAAAGGAAGGGACATTCAGAATCTCCACATTTCAAAGATCGCCACACAACAGCGGTTGGCACTTCCATCCTTTTAACAATCCATCAACAGCTGCCTTACCTGTTGAGATCTCTCCTCTCCATTTTGTCTTTCAAAAGATAAGGGTCAATGGAATTCAAGAGGGTCTTAGACAATTTGTGATAACGTAATGATTCTAAGCTGATGATGTGTTTAACTCTGCCTCTGTCTGTTCTTCTCCTCCAGAAAATAGGCAAATATCCAAGTTTGGTTGCTTTTACTGGCTAAAGAGACATTTGAGATTGTGTCCAAGGTCAAAAATGAAAAGCGTTCTACAAACTTCCTTTTAGACACACTTCACATACAATTTGAAGGTAAATACCTCAGAGCTGCAGGATATGAACAGACTATCCAAGATTATTTTGATCTGGGCTCTCTGTGCAATTCAATGTTTTTAGCTTTTTTTTAATGTATTCTCTAGTCTTGTGTGCCATCTGGAGTCCACTGTAGCTGGATGGCCTATCAATTTAAATGTAACAATAACAAGAAGAAGAATTGGAGAATAACAAGCAAGCCTTATTGGTAGTCTTCTCTTAACCCATCACAAATGAACCTGGAGAATTATGGCTATTAATAAGGGTTCCAGTCCTTGATGAAGTGTTGGAGAAGACCTTCTTCACCTAGAGATATTCCGAGAATTTTTCCACCTTCAAATTTGTGAAACACCTCAAAGGTTCCTATGTATCTCCAGTGGGTACCTTGGATTGCAAGGTGTTGATGGAACAAGTTCAACAACATCCAACTGAATGATGATTCTAGATTCAGAGCCGGATTCAACTGAGAAAGTTAAAAAAAACAAAAACTCAGATCCAACTCAGAAATTTCAAGCTGCCCAAAGAGCTGCTGATTCTGTTCTACAGATGGATTATTGAGTCTGTCATCTGCACCTCTATAACTGTCTGGTTTGGCTCCTCAATCAAACAAGACAAACACAGACTTCGATGGATAATTAGAACTGCAGAAAAAACGATGGCTACCAATCTGCCTTCCATTGAAGACCTGTATACCGCAGGAGTCAAAAAGAGGGCTGTGAAAATATCTACAGACCCCTTCTCATCCTGGACATAAATTGTTTCAACTTCTGCCCTCAAAACAACACTATAGGGCTCTGCACACCAAGACAACTAGACACAAGGACAGTTTTTTTCCCCAACGCCATCGCTCTGCTAAACAACTAATTCCCACAACACTGTCATATTAACTACTAAGACTCTATTACTATTATTCTTCTCTTCCTTCCTAGTACCTATCTCTTCCCACATATGACAATAACCATGTTCCTTGTATCTTTAAAAATTATATTGTTTTATTTGTTTCCTAGTATAATTTGATTGCTTATTAGTAATTTATGACTATCACTAAGTGTTGTGTCTTATGGTTCTTGATGAATGTATTTTATTTTATTTTTCTTTATGTACACTGAGAGCTTATGCACGGAAGACAAATTCCTTGTTTGTCCAATCACACTTGGCCAATAAAGAATTCTATTCTATTCTATTCTATTCTGTTCTATTCTACACTGAAGGATGACTAAAAAGATAATTTTCATTTTTGATGGTAAAACACAATGACCAGCTCACCTGGTTCAAGAAAGAGCGGAGGTGGCGCAGTGGTTAAATGCAGCACTGCAGGCTACTTCAGCTGACTGCAGTTCAGCAGTTCGGCTGTTCAAATCTCACCGGCTCAGGGTTGACTCAGCCTTCCATCCTTCCGAGGTGGATAAAATGAGGACCTGGATTGTTGGGGGCAATATGCTGACTCTGTAAACCACTTAGAGAGGGCTGAAAGCCCTACGAAGCGGTATATAAGTCTAACTGCTATTGCTATTGCTATCTATGACCCCAAGGGTCCACCATGTGCCAAACCTGAAAGTATATTATTCCCACTAGTTGCAAAACTTTCATTTGGAACTTGGGTCCCCTAACAAAAAAATTTTTTTTTTCAGATTAATATCAGGATATATTAAGCTGTGTATGTAAGTATGTGTGTGCATATCCATCTTTATTTAAAGCACTTCTTTCTGAAATCTCACATCACATTATGAAACAGACTGTTTAAATTAGACTTTTTAAAAAGCAAATATCATGTAACTTAGAGCAATATCTATTTTATTGACATAGATTTATTTTGTTTTTAACTGTACGAAAGGAAGGAAGGAAGTTTTTTTCTTCCTGGGATATCTTGTACCAATTCAACCTGAAACTTTGGCATTCCATTCAGCTGTTCAAACTTAACTTACGCCTGCATTTTACAATGCTCTTAGGGAAATGAAACAAAACAAGAATTAGGAGAGGCAATGGTGTTACACATTTGGGAGATCAAGGGAAATTCAGTAAACATTAAAATTATTCAGCTTAACCCGCAAATCTTTCCGTGATTAAAACAAGATGTGTAATTAACCTTACGCAGATATCAAAAATACCAACAGTGAGTATTCTGCTTATTAGTCTAAACTCTACTGCTTCTTTAGAATGCTGTTCTATCTTAAATATTCCTACTGTAATTATTCCTTGGGCATAACACTCATCCCTGGGAGTTTATGCCTTGTTTACGCTTCGTATCTATTTAATGTGGATTTGTAAGAAACAGAATTGTGAGTGGTGTTGATATTCTGTTTCTCCTTCCTCTTTCTCCACCCTTTGGAGATCCAACAGGATCATTAGTCAAATCTTCTCACCCCCTCCCAAATAAAAGTACAGACCTTGCAATTGTACCAGATTTAAGGCTATGACAGGTTATTTTGTTCTGTTTTCCTTTTAACCACGGAACAGAATAACAACAGCACTTAGACTTATATACCGCTTCACAGTGCTTTACAGCCCTCTCTAAATCAAAATATACATCGCTGAAATATACCTTGAGGAAGGAGGGCCAACCTAGAAACATGAAAAATAAACAAACAAACAATATTTGATGCTGCATGTTAAGAATAATATGAAAGATAATTCTTTTTTGCAGTGTTTTAATAAGATACAAGGATATAAGAATGAAGGGATACCTAAATAAAAATTAAATAAAAACAAACAAACAAATAACATTTGATGCTGTGTGTTAATAACAACATGAAGATAAATTCTTTGTGGCGTTTCAATAAGATTGAAGGATATAAGAATGAAGGGACACCTAAACAAAATGAAAATTAATTGATTGATTGATTGATTCATGGCAATCTTAATGTTCTGTCCTTGGGGGGAGAGGGGCAGGGTACCCTAGGACGTTTGTCCTTGACACAAATCAGATTAAATTAAATATTCTCATTTCATTCGTGTGTGTGTGTGTGTGTGTGTGAGAGAGAGAGAGAGAGAGAGAGAGAGAGAGAGAGAGAGAAGGAGAGAGAGAATGTATACACATATATCACACACATACATCACAATATCAGGTTTCAGGAGCAAAAATGCAATTTGCATGCTAAAATCGGAAGCCGAGCTGGAGAATTCCTCTAGAGACCTTCGTGCTTTCGAACGATAAGCTGCATGTAAGGGGGAAACAACAGGCCCACGAGTGGAAGATTAAGATAGAACATTCTCCCAGTAGGGCTGAGGAAACCATCTTCTCTTTCCGATCAGGAGAGATAATCAAGTGAAAAGGAAGTCATTAAAAAAAGACTTCAGCTCGGAAGGCTCTCTATTCAGGATGGCTCTCGCTCTGCCTCCCACCCACCCCAGCCTCAAAATAGTGAAAGGGTTTCATTCTTCCTTAAAATACCGATTAGAAGACCGAGAGCTATCCACAGAGTGGAACTGAAATAGAAGAAATCCAAATTGCAAAAGTGCGTTCAGCAGAAAACTGGGCAATCCATTTGTCTCCAGACTCTGGAACAGTGGAAAGCTCAGACTGCAGCAGGAGGATCATGCTTTGAGATAAAAAAACAGGATACATCCGAGGTTCATACCACGGTCAGCCCTGGAAACCATCCTTTACATTTGGCACTTCAGGCCTGCCACATTTTCTACTGTGGGAAAATGGCAGGAGGGATTATAGAGAGTGTGGGTGATATGTAGCCATAACAGAGGTGGGTTCCTACCAGTTCGCACCTATTCGGTAGAACCGGTTCGTCAAATCTACCGAACCGGTTAGAAAAGGTTCCACCAGTGGACCCGGAAAGCAGGCCACACCTACAGAAGAGGTTCCAACAATTTTTTGAAACCCACCACTGGTCCTTGGATATGATTATTCTACACTATCATGCTCCTATTTATAAAACTCAGTGCCTCTGTGAAAGGTAAGGATGACTCCTGCGTTTGTGGTGCAATCAGAACATTGCGTGTGTTGAAGTTGTTTTAACGCAAACCAAAGATGCCTTTTAAAAAACCAGTTTACATCCTATTCTTATGCATGCCAGTGCTGCGTGTGAGGTGATTTAAGGTGGTTCTGACAAGTGTCGTCGGCATCTTCATATCCGGTCACATAGGCAGCAAGCCACTCCCATCCGGTCACATGGGCAGCAAGCCACTCCCACAAAGGAGGCCACACCCACAGAGTAGGTTCGAACAATTTTTGAAACCCACCACTGAGCCATAATAACATTCTTTCTCAGAAAGTCAAGGCCACCTTGCCCTGCAGCTGTGATGAGGTGACTGGGAGGAATCTCCAATTTTGAATGGTGCCTGATTAGATCATGTGATGGACATGTGAGTGTTGGGAAGGGACCTGGACTTTCTTTTGGGTGGGGAAAACCTGGAAACTTTCAGAGATGTGCCGATATGACATCTCTAATAAAACGGAACTTTGAGGAAACTCAAGCAATAGCAATAGCAGTTCGACTTATATACCGCTTCATAGGGCTTTCAGCCCTCTCTAAGCGGTTTACAGAGTCAGCATATCGCCCCCAACAACAATCCGGGTCCTCATTTTACCCACCTCGGAAGGATGGAAGGCTGAGTCAACCCTGAGCCGGTGAGATTTGAACAGCAGAACTGCAGAACTGCAGTCAGCTGAAGTAATAGCAATAGCAGTAGACTTATATACCGCTTCATAGGCCTTTCAGCCCTCTCTAAGCGGTTTACAGAGAGTCAGCATATCGCCCCCAACAACAATCCGGGTCCTCATTTTACCCATCTCGGAAGGATGGAAGGCTGAGTCAACCCTGAGCCGGTGAGATTTGAACCGCAGACCTGCTGATCTAGCAGTAGCCTGCAGTGCTGCATTTAACCACTGCGCCACCTCGGCTCTTGGAGTCTTCTTTCGTTGGGGGTCTTACATTAACCCAAATCTCTTTTAAAGAACTCTACCAGCTTCCCTGAACCCCAGGGTGCTGTCCGGGGTCCTGAACCCCAGCATCGACTCAAACTCAGGTGGCACAAAGACTCAGGGGACCCTAACAATATAAAGCCCTAGTAAGGCCATTCTTAGTTTATGGCACTTAATTTTGGTCACCGTATTATTTTAAAAAAATGTTGTTGAAATTCTGGAAAGATTCTGCAAAAAGGAACATCAAAGATGAGTGGGGACTGAAGGATAAAACATATGAAGGACAGTTTCAGGAACTGGGTATGTTTAGCCTCGTGAGAAGAAGGTCTCGGGGAGACATGACAACAGTGTCCCCATATTTAAGGGTCTTGCCAGAAAGAAAAGGACAAGGAACAAAGAGTGAAAACTAATCAAGGAAAGAACCAACCTAGAACTAAGGAGGAATTTCCTGAGAGATAGAACAATTAATCAGAAGAATGACTTGCCTCCAGAGGTTGTGGCTGCTCCATCACTTTTTAAACAAGAGCTTGGACAGCCATTCGTCTGAAATGATGTAGAATTCCCTGCTTGACTAGAAGATCTCCAAGGTCCCTTCCAACTCTGTTATCCTGTTAAAGATGCAATGGTGATAGAGTAAAACTTCTATCAAGATCTTCTATTCTTCTCTGTAGATTCCAATAGATTCTCTTCTATTGACATATCTATGTTCCCTTTGAGTTCCATCCTAGGTAGCAGCATATGTTTCTCTCCTAGGGCACAAAGATAATATCTGCTGTGAACTCCATGTAGGCATCAGGAAGGGCATCAGGCCAGCAAATGCTCAGTTCCATCCAAATGCCTGACTCTACCCTGAATTAAAGGATTAGAGAGTCATAAAAAGGGAAGGAGGGGAGAGTAAGACTGGCTGGCATCACCTTCAGTACTAGGATCTCTGATTGATGGGGATGACTAAGCTGTGAAGAAGAAGAACACGATAGCAGCACAATGGGAAAAGGAGCTGGAGCCTGAAGAAGTAGTGGTACATAACAAGACATGACAGCCAGGTGGGTGGAAAAGTGTATCTTTTCATACAACGAAGTTTTGGGAAAAGAGAAAAATCTTCCCTGCTGAAATAATTCCCATTTTGACCTAAAAATAAAGCCTGAATAATACTTGGCACCAGGCTAACAGACATCCACGAAATGAAAATGCTCAGCAGGCTTATTTGTGACAAAGTCATAAGCGTGCATAAGATTTCAGAGCAAATAGCTTTGCAAATAGTAAAGCCTCTTCTTTAGCACAGCGCTCTACATATATAGTGCACTATAGATACTAACTACATGTTCCCACGTTCAGTCTAGTTTTTATCCTTGACTCTCCATTTTTTTTCTGCAGATGGTTGGAACCGAGGTTAAGAAAGATCTCAAACTACTGGTAGTTCTCAATTTACGACAACGAATCCACTGGTATTGTTCTCACCATCAGGAAATTCCCCAGTTCTAGGTTGGATCTCTCTTTGATCAGTTCCCAAGACTCTTTTTCCCAGTTAGTTGCCAACTGGTTAATAATTTATCCCTCCTCTGTATGCTGATATCCCGAAGATTGATTTGAATGCTTCAATCCTTGCTATGTTCCTTCTCAGCTTGTCTTCTCTCTGATACTGCTGTAAATCATGGAATCATCGAGTTGGAAGGGGCCTTAGAGGTCTTCTTGAGTAGGAGACCTTACCTTATTATAAGGTGTAAGCTATTAGGGATGGAAACTCATCAAGGAGAGAAGCAACCTAGAACTAAGAAGAATTTTCCTGATTTTTAGAACAATTCATCAGTGAATGACTTGCCTCCCGAAGTTGTGGGTGCTCCATCACTGGAGATTTTTAAGAAGAGATTGGGCAACCATTTGTCTAAAATGTTACAAGGTTTCCTGCTCAAGAAATGGTTGGACTAGAAGACCTCCAAGGTCCCTTTCAATTCTGTTATTCCAATATGCTGATATATGCCCCCCCCCCTTTATGGATCTTCTCATTCTATTCTATGGTTGAATGTGAATCCATTGTCATGAAGCCTAGGACAAAAATTCAATCAACTGGATGCCGTACTTTGAAAGAAAGGACTTGTTGTGTCCTGTCAGTCACCGGCCCCTCCTGCAGCCGAATCAGAGGAGGAGGAGGTATGGGAATCAGGGTCAGCATCAGGGCAACCTGGTGGTCCGAGGGGGAAGAGGGAATGAAGCTGACAAAGAGAGAGGGGGGTGAGGGAGGGAGGGAGGGAGAGAGAGAGAGAGAGGGAGGGAGGGAGGGAGAGGGAGAGAGAGAGGCGGAACCTGGGCCATCCGTCAGCCCTCAGATGGAGAATCAACAGCCCCCAGGTCTGGAGGTGGCTGATGAGGAAGAAGAGGAGCAGCTGGGTCCAGTGCCTGATGTGCAGATGTGCAGAAAGTAGAGGAGAGGAGAGCGGTGGAAATCAATGGGCCAGTCCTGGGGAAGGAAGAGCCACCGCTGCTAGTGAAGTCCCACTCTAGCTCTGGGGATCAAAGGCAGGGGGCAGAGATGAATAGATGTGGCAGACAACTATTCATCTTCCGGACAGATGGACTTGTTAGCCTGCAAGAGAATTTTTTGCCGGGGCTGCCAGCACTCCTAACAAAGGAATCTTTTGAGTTTATATCAGAGGGTTTGTCAAGTTTGGGGAGCTGGGTCAGAGACTTCATCCTGTGGTATCTGTACATAGCTATCAAGGCATCAATGCTCAGGATGATTTTGACTGTTGAACAGTTGTGTCATGCACTGCCCTTCCTCTTCTAAGGCATTGCCATTTTTAGCTAAAGGAAAAGTAGGATCCAGACAATTAATCTCAGACGATCATTAATTCCTTGGGTCATGGGTGGGATGGGGAGCCCTCTTCTTCTGCAGAATGTATTGTCCTTCCAAACTGAAACATCCAGCAAAGAGTAAATCCTGAAATGTACAGGATGTTTTACGAGCAACAGTTCCATTGTTAAATAGAGTGCAGGCCACTGGTTAATTATCCGACACATCAGCCAGCTATATGGCCTGTTCTGTTCGTGATGACAATCACATTTCTTTAGAACGTCTTTCATCCTTGACATTCAATCCACAAACACAAGGATGAAGTTGTTCATAAGTGGAAATGTTTGGAGTTGAATTTGGCAATGAGCACCTTTTGAACTGGATTTGGGGAATGTATAAAAGAATAACAGAGATGGAAGGGATCCTGGAGGTCTTCTAGTCCAACTCCCTGCTCAAGCAGGAAACCCTTCACTATCCAGACAAATTGTTGTCTGATCTCGTCTTAAAATTCTGCAGTATTGGAGCACCTATAACCTCTGGAGACAAGTCATCAGTTAATTAAGGAGTATTTCTTCAGCAAACAAATTGTGGCAGACAAAATCATTGTTCTAAAATTAATAATGATGTTCACAATCACAAGAGGAGAATGCACCTTTTTAAGACAGAAATGGATTTTGGCCGATGGGATGGTCTTAAACTTTCTCCTTCTCCACCAGGTGAAAGAAGGATCTTCAGTTTGACGAATGTTGAAGAAGAGCAAAAGATAAAATGATTGACATTTGCTAAGGGAGCTCTAACAAATATCTAAAAAAGACAAAAAGCCCAAACCACCTTCTTTAGCTGGAATTCTGTGATAGATTAGCATCTTTAGAAATTAAAGGACCATATTTTAGTCCTTATTTATTGCTGTCCATCTGAAAGCAAGTATAAATAACTCAAGGTTTTGAAATTTATGTTTTTATTTGGTCCTTCCTTGAAATTCCAACATTAAGAGAGGCTATTAATTTAAACAGTCTTTATAACAGAGTATTGTATGTATAAATATAAAAGTGGATAAAGATATAGAACAGGAAGAGTCCATGACTCTTAGGTGGATAGGACCAGGATTGGGTGAGAGTGTGTTTCGCTGTGATTGTTGTCGACTGTCATTTGAGCAGCGGGATGGCCCAGTGGTGAAGATGCTTGTCTCCCATTCGGAAGGTGGAGAATTCAATCCTAAATAGTGGCAAACCTTTCCCTCCTAGGGTGTAAAGAAAAAAAATCTGCTGTGAACCCTGTGTGGCATCAGGAAGGGCATCCAGCTAGTAAATGCTCAGCTCCATCCAGTCACCCAGACTCTACCTTGAATTAAGGGATTACATTGTTGTAAACAAAGGGGTGTTATTGACTGTTGTTTATCATGATTGTTGTTGATTGTTCAACGAATGAAGTGACTATAGCTTTGTCCTAAGTAGGAGATGTACAGTTAAGCAACCTTGTAGCTAAATGACACCACAATCACAAGGTCTCAGTGAAACATAGAGGAATGGAACGATGAGGTATCCATATGAATGCAGCCATATTTACTCCAAGGACTGGTAATCCGTGGCCTTAACTTCCTATAAAAATGAGGCTAGCATGGGAAAAGTCCCGCAAACTAAAGCAAATGGGTAATTATTATGGGATATCAGTGGCCTTTCTTATGAGCTTGCTGACTGGTATAATCAGTGCTGTATCTGCTTAATCTGTTGATTTTTGTAGGATTGTTCCCCCGAGTTTCATCCAAGTTCTTTCAAGGGCAACCCTGCCAATCGTGATGGGCTGGAATAAACATCAATTTAATGCATTCCTTTGTTTAAGTCCCATGGTGCTCCACACATGAGCAGATTTGACAGGGTTTTCTTTTTTTTCATAGCAACTTTTCTGTGGATTGAGGATATATTAGATCATATGTAACTCTTCAAACCTTCTTTTACTGAACTGTTGCCATGGCGACTCAAAGAAAATTAAAATATGTGAAGATCTTGGCTTAGAGGATGGAGCTATTTGACAATGGTGGTGGAGGCAGCATTGGATGGGTTAGAATTCATGACTTCTGGTAATTATAGATATATTAGGCCTTTCATCAAATATTCCCAGTTTTCAAAATTGGCAGATTAAAAATAGCTTCCATTGGGGTAGAAATACACTTCCCAAAATGAATTAAAATGTCTTGCTTAATGCTAGCTTTCTCCCCCACATCTCCTTTGTGCTGTTTCTTCATCCTTATCTCTCAAATCAAAATCATGGCTGTTCACGGCCAGTCGGGGAGCATTTATTCAGAGACAAAATGCTTGACTGAAAGTCTCAAATTCTTTGGTGACCTAAGGATGACACTGAAAACAAAACAAAAACAGTGTTGTTCAGTTGGAGGGGGAAAAAAGGAATGACCTAATCTAAGGAAGACATCCGGTTTCTCTTGATACTTTAAGGTCAACTTTCTTCAGATTCCATAGAAAAAGCTGAAGGCATGATGAGGCCAACTTGTTGACAGCTACTTCGAGACATTTCTTGACCTTTCAAATGGTGGTCCTGAAAAACTCAATTTATTTCTCCTCTGAGGGGGTCCTTGGTGCTCTTTAAGCTTGCTTGTTTTCTTGTAGACTTTTCATTAACCAAACTAGGTAACATCATCAATTCTAACACTACTTTGGATAAGGAAACGTCTGCAAGAAAAAGAGCAAGCTCAGAGAGAGCACCGAGGACCCCTCATATCAACCCTGAGCTGCAAATATTATCTTTTATTAGTATCTCTCCTCTGTTTGGATGAGCCGTCTTCAACGTGGCTGCCTGTATTTGAGGAGCTACCACAAAGAAGAGGGAGCCAAATTATTTTCCAAAGCACCACAAGGCAAGATGAGAAACAATGGACAGAAACTAATCAAGCAAACAGGAATTAAGGAGAAACTTCCTAGCAGTGAGTACAATTAACTAGTGGGACAGAAGTTGCCTTCAGACGTTGTGGAGGTTTTTAAGAAGAGACTGGACAACAACTACCTATCTGAAGTGGTATAGGGTCTCCTGCTTGAGCAGGGAGTTGGACTAGAAGACCTCCAAGGTCCCTTATTCTGTTAAAATAAAATTTAAAATGGATAAGACCAGTGAAGGGCATGTTTTATTTTGCAAAATAAAATGCCTTAGAACAATTAAGTAATTTGAAAGCGACAAATCTTTGCTTGATAAAAACAAAACTGGAGTTATATCAATTTATGGAAACTGCTATTCTATTATACTTTCCTTTACTCTACTCTACTCTACTCTACTCTACATTCTATTCTATCATTCCATTATTCTATTCTATTCTATTCTATTCTATTCTACTCTACTCTACTCTACTCTACATTCTATTCTATTCTATCATTCCATTATTCTATTCTATTCTATTCTATTCTATTCTATTCTACTCTACTCTACTCTACTCTACTCTACTCTACTCTACTCTACTCTACTCTACTCTACATTCTATTCTATTCTATTCTATCATTCCATTATTCTATTCTATTCTATTCTATTCTATTCTACTCTACTCTACTCTACTCTACTCTACATTCTATTCTATTCTATCCTATCATTCCATTCCATTATTCTATTCTATTCTATTCTACTTTACTCTACTCTACATTCTATTCTATTCTATCCTATCATTCCATTCCATTCTATTCCAATCCATTCTATATTCTATCCTCTTCTTTCCCATCCCTCCCATTCCATTGTATTCCATCAATTAGCAGAGTTTACAAAACTTTAGAAAAAATCCACAGGTTTTAAATGTCTTTTGGCTGAAGAGGAAGGCAGATCAAGCCCTCGGGGGAGTCCTATTCCTTTTGTCTTTTATGAGACTGGATATTCAAATTCCCCGTGAAACCCACGCAGTTCTTCTTTCTTTACGCTCCTTACCACAAAATGTGTCACTAACAAGAGTGTCGCTTCAGCTCTGCGGGGCTTTAAGATCATCCTCAGACATTTCCTGTGTTAAAATTTCGCCCCCACCCTGCACAAGGCAGATTGTTCAGAATCATTTCCCAGCAAAATATAGAAGTAAATAAAACTTCTACTGCACTACTGCAACGTGCTCTACATGGGGCAGCCCTTGAAGAGCATTCGGCGACTTCAGCTTGTCCAGAATGCAGCCGCGCAAGCGATCGTGGGTGCACCTCGGTTCACCCACGTAACACCTATCCTCCGCGAGCTGCACTGGCTGCCTGTTGGTCTCCGGATACGCTTCAAGGCGCTAGTCGTCACTTATAAAGCCCTTCATGGTATTGGACCTGGGTACTTGAGAGACCGCCTGCTGCCAATCACCTCCACTAGACCAATCAGATCCCACAGACTAGGCCTCCTCCGAATTCCATCCGCCGGCCAGTGCCGACTGGCGACTACCCGGAGGAGAGCCTTCTCTGTGGCTGCTCCAACCCTCTGGAATGAACTCCCCGTGGAGATTCGTACCCTCACCACCCTCCAGGCCTTCTGCATAGCCCTTAAAACCTGGCTGTTCCGACAGGCCTGGGGCTAAAGAGCTTTTGCCCCCCTTCTCGAATGGTATGACTGTTGCGCTTTTTAACTATGTATTGTTTTATGTTGTTGTTAAACTGTCTGTATCCCCCTTTCCCTTCTTTGAGTTGTGAGCCGCCCTGAGTCCCCTTAGGGAAAAGGGCAGCATACAAATGAAATAAAACTCAAACTCAAAACGCCGCAGAAAGGAAAATTAAAGAAACGTGGAACGTAGCAAAGAAGGCATATAGTCACCTTAGAAACCTGCTATTAGTGTTGAATCCAAAGCAAATAAAGAACATCATCGGAGTAATTAAACAGGATGAGCAGATGCCTCTCTATACTATAGAAACGAATAACGAATAGTAATGTTGTCCAAGTTCTAAAACAGTTATTGAAAGAAGGAGTAAAAGCAAAAACGTATATGGAGAAGAGAGACAGTAACAGAAAGCAGAGGAAGCTGCCGTTAGGTCAACGTCTGAATAGGAAATCAATAACATTTAACCCAAAGGTGCTTTTCTTCAAGAGGCAACTGGAATTTCTGCTTTTTCTTTCTTTGAAGATGTTTCGCTTCTCACCCAAGAAGCTTCTTCGGGTCTGAGAGAAGCTGAAGAGGCTCCTTGGATGAGAAGGGAAACGTCTTCAAAGAAGAACCAGAAAGCCCAGTTGCCTCTTGAAAAAAGCACCTTTGGGAGAACAACCATGATCTAAATCAGTGTTTCTCAACCTTGGCAACTTGAAGATGTCCGGACTTCAACTCCCAGAATTCCCCAGCCAGCGAATGCTGGCTGGGGAATTCTGGGAGTTGAAGTCCGGACATCTTCAAGTTGCCAAGGTTGAGAAACACTGATTCTGGGAGTTGAAGTCCGGACATCTTCAAGTTGCCAAGGTTGAGAAACACTGATCTAAATGATGGAGAAGCTCCATAGACAAATAGTATTGAACTCCCCTCCCTGCAATTATGCTACAGAACAGAAGACCCAAATCTCACCCAATTATTATTATTATTTTTCCTTCCGCTCAGCCGGTCTGGACAAATCCCTGCAGTTTTCTTGTCAAGAGTTTTCAGAAGTGCTTTGCCTCCTTCCTAGGACTGAGAGAAAATATCACCCCAAGGTCATTCAACTGCCTTTCGTGCCTAAGGTGGGACTAGAACTCATCATCTCCTTGTTTCTAGCCAGGGGCTTCACCGTAATACCACAGGGGCTCTCAAAGTCTATCAAAGTGTCAGCGTTCCAAATAGCATCCAAAATTAAATCAGAGTCCAAGGCAAAGGATTCCTCAAAGTTCCAATTGATTAAGAGAGACATGTTGGCACTTCTGAGAAAACCCAAATCTGAAAGCTTCCCGGTTTTCCCCACCCAGTTGAAAGTTCAAGATCTTGTCCCCCACACCCCCAAGTCCATCCCACGGTCCAATCTCCCACTGCCATGCTGGCAGCTTCCACCCATCCAGTTCTAGTCAGGCTCTGAGGTGTAGAGAACAAAAGATGTCCTTGGTTTCTAGAAAGGATTTTTTATTTTATTTTGACAACAACACATTCTACTCCTTACTATTCCCCCTCCCAATTCCCCACTAATGAAACAGCGTAGTAAAATAAGAGAGAGTGTGGCAGGCCAGAGATCCTACAAGGAAAATGACTGCAGGCCTGACACCAAAATCTTTTTAGCTATACAATTTGGGATGAATTTGGGATAAAAGTGCCGAGGTGGCGCAGTGGTTAGAGTGCAGTACTGCAGCCACTTCAGCTGACTGCTAGTTGCAGTTCGGCAGTTCAAATCTCACCGGCTCAAGGTTGACTCAGCCTTCCATCCTTCCGAGGTGGGTAAAATGAGGACCCAGACTGTGGGGGCGATATGCTGATTCTATAAACCGCTTAGAGAGGGCTGAAAGCCCCATGAAGCGCTATATAAGTCTAAGTGTGATTGCTATTGCTATGAACACCCTTGGAATGGGGTGGGAGTATGAACGGATTTCCAGAGAAATGGCAGACTAAATGAACCAGGAGCACCATTCAGGTGACCCTGAGGACACAGATAAACCTCCAAGTCCTTCAAGGACCTTCTAAGAGGATGCCAATGACCAGCTGTCTGCAAGGAATATAAATCCTTCTAAATCCCCACTATCCTGTCAGAGCTGAAGAAGCTTCTTGGATGAGAAGCGAAATGTCTTCAAAAGAAAAAAACAAGAAAGTCCAGTTGCCTTCTAAAAAAACCACCTTAGGGATTCCAATGTCTTGGGAATTTTTATCTTGACAAAAAAAAGTTGTTCTATAGTTGGAAAACAAAACTATTGGTGAATGGGAAATTATAATAGGGTGTTTTTTTTTGTTCAAATTATAATAGTTTTTATTTTTCATGCCAAAATCTGGTGTTGTAGGCCTCCTGTCTTGGCATTCATAGTGGATAAATTTATCCCTTGTTTTCATTTAACTTGTTGAAAAGGATCCATTGGCACTTATACATTCTATAATAAGCAGAATTGAAATCAATAACCATCTTAAACCTCAGAGCATCTTGTTTTCATCTATGCTAAGCAAAACACACTTTGGGGGTAGTGAAAGTTGGCTGGGCTGGATGATTAAAAATTTAATCCTTAAGAGAAACAAGGCCCCTCACCATATAGCTTTTATTTTAAAGGGGGGAAAAACAACCCTGAAAATATTGTACATTTTTTTCCCCTTCAATGTCTAGTTGGCAAGTTTATTTCCGTCTCTTCTGAGCATGAATTTCTATTTATTTAGAAGATTTATAAGGCCACCCAACTCATTCAGGGTGACTTTGATGGTTTGCAGAAATAATATCTCAGTACAAATCCAGTAAATCTCTCTCTCTCTCTCTCTCTCTCTCTCTCTCCCTCCCTCCCTCCCTCCCTCCCTCCCTCTCTCTCTCTCTCTCTCTCTCTCTCTCTCTCTCACACACACACACACACACACACACACACACACACACAAACATTACTTAAGGGGTCCATATCTCCCTGGAGTCTTCAGGGCCAGTGGCAAAATCCTGTCTTCAGAGTCTTTGGGAAGAGAGTCAACGTGGGGGCCTACCTTATATCTGCAGGATTGATGCTCCGCACGAAGGGAGCCACCACAGAGAAGGCCCTTCTTCTTGGTCCCACCAGATGGACTTCCTTTAGCGAGGGAACCCATAAATATATCCTACCTCCCCACACTGGTGGGTCAGGGTAGATATAGCTGGGTGTCAGGCCTGCAGCCCTCTTTTCTTTTGAATCTTTGGCCTGCCACACTTTCTATTATTCTACTATGCATTTTCTATGGTGGGAAAATAGGAGGGGGGATTGTATGGAGTCAGATGCTATGTAGCCATAACAAGGTTTTCCCAGATGTGCCAACATGGCTCTCTTAATAAATGGGAACTTTGAGCAATACTTTGCCTTGGACTCAGATTTATTTTTGGATTCTATTTGGGACCCTGAGACTGGGGAAGACCTTCAGATAACGTGATCCTTGGCCCCATAGGGTTCCACCACCCAGCAGCTCAGCATTTTGGATCAGCTGAATTTATCAGGCGAGACGGAGATGGAGGATAGAGCTGAGAAAATGAGCTAAGATTGATGGGCACCTGGAATGAGATAATAGAGGTTGATTCCACCTTTCAATCTGCCATGGATATTACTGCTCAGCATTTATTAATTTTGCCCTTTTATTCCTGCCAAATATCTATTCTTCTCAGCAATATCATTTGTTCATCTCATGCCTAACTAAGCAATTCCTACTTCAGCTTTGCTTAACCAAGCACTTTCCCATTATTTGATTCCTCAGGATGTGAATTGTGCATATTAAATTGGTGGTCTTCTTAAGGGAAACCAAGGGCTGAATTATTTAGGGCAAGTTCACTCTCACCGTCTATTTTGAATCTACTAGGGATGCAATTAGGCCCCCGATTTCAGAGGCTGTTTGGAGACCCACTCTACCCCATTGAGGCAGGAGAGACAATAGCGAAGCGCTAAAAATAAGAGAAGGAAAATCCTTATTTTCCTGGGTCAAATTGAACTTGTTCCCCCTCGGGGAAACCATAAATGGTGCGCCATAAAATGGTGCATTGTTCTTAAATTCATATTTAGAAGGAATCTCAAGGGTTGGAGAAATGTGAGCTGCAAAGAGACCTTAATAATGAGATTGCATGAGTGTTTTTCATGTGTAGGGCAGTCACGACTCCCAGCAAATTGAGAAAGAAACTCCGATTTGATTGCATTCCATTTGTGTCACATTTTTTGACTCCTCCTCTTCCCTTTGTTGATATAGTTTGCATTTTAAAAAATAACTCAATCTTGCCTTTCAGCTGAAATATATATATATACACACACACACACAACACACATATATACACACACATATGAAACTCTATATATATATATATATATATATATATATATATATATATATATATATATATATATATATATATATATATATATATATATATATAAATGTTTCCATAGTAACTAATGCCAACAGAGCAAAGAACAATAATTTAACAGGGCAGCAACAAGTGCAATTTAACGGCAGCTTCAGAATTCATTTTAACCTAATTCAAAACATTAGGTGAGTCTTTAATGATGAATCATTGAATGCTTATGCCTACATATTTTGGTCTTTGAGTCAATTAGTCCATTCAGAAGGTCATAGAATACAGAATATAGCAGCTGTGTTTAACCAATCTCTAATTGATAAAAAAAATAGCAGCTATCCTTTCCTTCTTTCCTTCCTTCCTTCCTTCTTTCCTTCTTGTCTCTCTTCTCTCCTTCCTTCCTTCCCCCTTTGTTCATGTCTCTCTCTCTCTCCTTCTCTCCTTCTTTCCTTCCTTCCTTCCTTCTATCCATCCATCCGTCCACCCATCCATCCATCCAAATAGAGATGGAAGGGACCTTCCACCTTCCTTCCTTCCTTCCTTCCTTCCTTCCTTCCTTCCATCCATCCATCCATCCATCCATCCATCCATCCATCCATCCATCCAGATAGAGCTGGAAGGAACTTCCTTCCTTCCCTCCTTCCTTAACTTGTCGAATGACAGACCAGCCATTCTCCACCACACACAAACATACATACATACATACATACATACATACATACATACATACATACATACATACATACATACATAGATATAGATATAGATATAGATATAGATATAGATATAGATATAGATATAGATATAGATATAGATATAGATATAGATATAGATATAGATATAGATATAGATATAGATATAGATATAGATATAGATATAGATATATTAATGTCATCTGTGGTTACTCTACCTGTACCATCAAGATTTTGACCACTAAAACATTCCTACTCCACATGGGCCTTTTAATGAAGCTCTTTGTTTCTCCTACCGTTTGTCTGAATCTTAAATTATATTCTACCCTAAAGTCCAACATTGTCATATCCAAAGCTTATTCAGGTATAAAATATGGTCCTAACTTCTTAGTTTTATTTCCTCTATTACAAAAAACAGAAAAATCTCAGGAACTGATTTATCACACTCTTTTCCACCATTGTCAGATATCCTATTAAAAAGTAAGCCAGAGTTGCCCAGCTTTTTCTCAGAGTAGATCTAATCTTTTCCCTGCTTAGTTGATCAAATCCCTCCAACCCAATTCTCTTGCTGAATTTTGTTGAATTTCTTTGAGAGCGGAAGTCTCGAAGTCCAAGTTATTTTGGACTGCCTCAGACACGGTTGGTGAAGAATTTGGAAGGCAGCAAAAGCGGCTTCAATCAACTGGGAAAAAATGGGATGATAGGAAAAAACAGACCATAGCTCCATCACTCTTTCTTTTTTCTTTTTCTTTTTTCATGGATCACATTCAGAAAAGGATTATCTCATTTTGGAGAAATTCACGTTAAACATTGGGCAGATCATTAAATATTAGCACACTAGGCGATAACCTGGCATTTTCCTGAGTATTTATTTGTAGGGGGAAAATGTCCGGACCAAACGTAATTTCTAACATTGGATTTTCCCCCTTACCAAAGGAAGCCCCCTTGTGGAGTACTGTGAAGCCTTTACCATGGCAATTCCACTGCGCTGTACAGTAGAAGCTATTTTACGGCAGTACAGTAGAAGCTATTTTAAGGCACAACAGCCTGTATCTTAATAGAGCACGCACCCTGAAGGGTTTTAGGGGTGTCTTAACCCCACAATATTTATTTCCAGAGAGTAAGTCATTTGTGTACCATGTTTGGTTGAAATTGCTCAAGACGTTCCAGAGTTATGCTGGAACACACACACACACACACACACACACACACACACACACCAATCTGGGTCCTCATTTTACCGACTTTGGAAGGACAGAAGGCGGGGTCAACCTTGAGCCGGTCAGAATCGAACTGCCGAATTTCTGGGAGTTGACAATCAGCAGAATTAGCCTGCAATACTTCATTCTAACCACTGTGCCACCATGGCTCTTACATACATACATACATACAAACATACATACATACATACATACATACATACATACATACTTAACAAATACACACATAATAAAATATGCAAGGTTACTAAAACAAAGCCTCAAACATTACTAGAGAGCGGAACATCCTCCTCTCTAAAACAAGGAATGTAAGGATAAAACAAGCCAGGTTTTAACAGCCTTCAAGAAGGCATGTCTGCTTGTAAAATGGGGGCTGTGGACTATTAATTCCACAAGTGGGGTTTAGAGTGTTTTCCAGTATCCTGAGCCCTCCCGATTCCGACAAGTAGCCAATATTATGCTTGAATTGTTCCGATGCCTCTTCATCTTGTCTGCTTTCCAAATTAATGTTCTGCCTGACTAATACAGAGATAATTTTATTTTGTCTTGTTCTCTTCCTTGTCTGACAAAGGTTCTTTCAGAGCAAGGTGTGAGGTTGGCATGTTTTTTCCCCCTCACCAATCTTCTCGATTCGCCGTCTTCTTTAACATCCCATCTTAGCAGCGAGCCAATATTTTGGCCATCTCTCTGGTCTCTGAAATATAATCAAGATAGATTTGGACAAAACTCATATCTTCAGATATCCAGAAATCCCTCGGTGAATTGAAGTTGAACTGACAGTTAAAGAAATGAAGGATAATTTTGTTCTGCTGGGTTTATTTATTATACTGATAAGACAGCAGGCCAGAATCAATCAAGATGGATCATTTAGACTTTCTAGAATGGTAATCTCAGCTGGAGAGAACTGGATCACAGGGAGGTAAGGGGGAAAAATGAGGGGTGAAATCCTTATCTTCAAATCTGAAGGACTAAAAGCTTGTTTTATGATTTTATTTTCACTGAGCAATCTTGAGGGAAGAGCAAGGCGCTTTCTTTTCACGATGAGTGAAACTCACCTTTACAGAACACTGAAATTCACTTACTGTCATGAAAACAACTTCCGAGGGACTTTAATAACCCAAATGGGTCATCTTGTGTGGCACTGCCCACCCCCCCTCGATGCCAGCAGCATTTTCTTAAGTCTAAAACACCTTCTCTTTCTTGTGTGACTTTTGCCAATCCATCAATCGGAGGCTGTGATTGTCTGGCAGGCAGGCAGGCGCTCAAGGGGAAAACGACATCCGTTATCCTTGTTTCTTTTCTTCTGGGTATTACTTGAACTTGTGCGGGGGTTTTTTCTTCCTGCTACCTCAGAGGGATCAAGGGAATAAATGGGAATTGGACATTTCTTGGTAGCCAAATACCCCACAGGCCTTTTAAACCCCAAGTTTGCACCCTAACCCCTTTTGAAGGGGAGGTTAAAGCAGTGGTGGGATTCAGCCAGTTCGCACCACTTCGGGAGAACCGGTTGTTACCGTATATACTCGAGTATAGGCCGACCCGAATATAAGCCGAGGCACCTAATTTTACCACAAAAAACTGGAAAAGTTATTGACTCGAGTATAAGCCTAGGGTGGGAAATGCAGCAGCTACCGGTAAATTTCAAAAATAAAAATAGATACCAATAATGTTTTTGAATATTTATTTCAAAGAAAAACAGTAAACTAGCGGTGTATTCAATGAAATACTTCACTCACCTCATGATGCTGATGTCCCGCTGTGATGATGATGTCCCGTGCAGCCGCGGGAGCGATGTCCCGCCTCCTATGACACACGGCACAGTGATTCCTATCATTGGATCACTGTACCAGAGGAGGTGGACATCGCTATGTGGCTGCTTGCCATAACAAGGAGGAGGTGGGACATCGTTGCAGAGCGGCAGGAGGGGGAGGAAGGGGAATCGTAAGACAGCCCTGCATTACATTAGAACGTGAGGAGGGGGGATGGTGCGGTGCGCGCTGCGCGGCAAACTGACACAGAGGGAGGGGAAACTCACAGGGGCACTGGGCCATTCACGAGTGTCACCCAGCGGCATGGCCCCGCCCCTTTTTCTCCTCCATTTCGGGCAAATTTTTCACTGACTCGAGTATAAGCCGAGGCGGCTTTTTTCAGCCCAAAAAGTGGGCTGAAAAACTAGGCTTATACTCGAGTATATACAGTAACTTTCTGAGCAGTTTGGTGAACTGGTTGTTGGAAGAAATCTTGAGGGCAGAGAACCGGTTGTTAAATTATTTGAATCCCACCCATTGGTTAGTAGCCATCACAGAAGTTTTTAGGAAGCACATCAGTGGTGAGGTTCAAAAATTGTTTGAACCTACTCTGTGGGTGTGGCCTCCTTTGTGGGAGTGGCTTGCCGCCCATGTGACCGGATATGAAGATGCCGACGACACTTGTCAGAACCGCCTTAAATTACCTCCCACACAGCACTGGCATGCATAAGAATATGATGTAAACTTGTTTTTTAAAAAGGCATCTTTGGTTTGCGTTAAAACAACTTCAACACACGCAATGTTCTGATTGCACCACAAGCGCAGTAGTCATCCTTACCTTTCACAGAGGCACTCAGTTTTATAAATATGAGCATGATAGTGTAGAATAATCCTATCCAAGGACCAGTGGTGGGTTTCAAAAAAGTTTGGAACCTCTTCTGTAGGTGTGGCCTGCTTTCCGGGTCCACTGGTGGAACCTCTTCTAACAGGTTCGGTAGATTTGACGAACCGGTTCTACTGAATAGGTGCGGACTGGTAGGAACCCACTTCTGAAGCACATTCTTCGGAGGTGGAAGGAAGCTTGAGCTACTCATAAGTCTTCTACTGGTTCTTTTCTAGTTTGGTCAGTTTGAAAAGCTAAGAAGACACCAGGAGATCTTGTTTACCTCTCCTATATACTGATGGTGGTGATAGCGAATCCGGGCAACTTCTGAAGGGAAGGCATTCCACTGTTTAATTCTTCTCACCATTAGGAAATTTCTCCTTAGTTCCAGGGTGCTTCTCTCACTGGTCAGTTTCCATCCATTGCTTCTGGTCTTGCCTTCTGGTGCTTTGGGAATTGCTTCCTCCTCTCATCTTCGTGACAACCCCTCAAATACTGGAACACTGCTTTCACGTCACCCCTAGTCCTTCTTTTCATTAGACTGGAGAAATTCAATTTGTCCAGTCTAGTTGTCCAGTCTAGCCCAGCTTCCATAGAGAGGAGGGGGTGCAGGTGGGGGTCAAGCTATTTTCCAAAGCACCTAAAGGCCGTACAAGGAATAATGGATGGAAACTGAGCAAGGAGAGATTCAACCTGGAAATAAGGAGGAACTTTCTGAGAGTGAGAACAATCAACCAATGGAACAGGAGTTGCCTTCAGAAGTGGTAGAAGCGTCATCACTTGAGACTTTCAAGAAGAGATTGGACTGTCATTTGTCAGAAATGGTGTAGGGTCTCCTGCTTGAGCAGGGGGGTGGGGGGGTTGGACTAGATCAGTGGTCTCCAACCTTGGCAATTTTAAGACCTGTGGACTTCAATTCCCAGAGTTTCTCAGCCAGCAAAGCTCTGGGAATTGAAGTCCACAGGTCTTAAAGTTGCCAAGGTTGGAGACCACTGGACTAGATGACCTACAAGGTCCCTTCCAACTCTGTTAAATCTGTTAAATTACTGCAACCGTTCTTTTAGCCTCCAGCCCCCTAATCATCTTCCTTGCTCTTCTCTGCCCTCTTTCCAAGGACTCAACATCTTGTTTATATTGTGGCAACCAAAAATGCAGTATTCTAATATTTATCGTTTAGTTCCTAGCATTCGCAAAGGATGGGTGGATGGCAGGACACCATAAATAATACATTCAGGCTAAATATACCCAGCATTTTGCTTCCACCACCACCACACACCTCTAATTACGTGCACCAAATCATCTAGCCTGTTTTTCTCAATTTCAGTTCAATAAGAGGCCATCTTCCACTCGTCCAAAGTGATGGGCTCACCTATCTTTGAAGCAATCTGGATTTATTTTTGCTACTTTGATGAAGGGAGTGAATAATTTATACCCCATGTCTCCAATCCCCTACCTAAGCAAACTTAGAAGTGCTCCTGCAGTGCTCTCATATACCAGCTTGATGAAACATGGAGGGCAATCAGGATGTTTTATTGCCCTGGTGCCCATAAAAAAGCCTTTTTATCTCCTCTCTTCCCTGAAATGCCAGGGAAGGGAAGAAACAAATGAAAAGTGATAAAATGGACACACACACACACACACACACACACACACACACACACACACACACTGAGAGAGAGAGAGAGAGAGAGAGAGAGAGAGAGAGAGAGAGAGAGAGAGAGAGAGAGAGAGAAGGTTGGGTGAAGGGTGGTGAAATGAAGAACAATGGCTTCCACCCGTGTGAATTCTTCTTGGATGGCCTTTCAAAGGAGTCATGGAGAAACAGCAGAGGGACAATAGGGAAAGCTGTTGGATAACACTTCACTGTCACTCTCATATGTATCATGTTGGCATAGTGTTGGCAGTGGTGCGGTGACCTAGAGGAAGAGGTCTCAGCTCCCAGTCAGGAGGCTGTGAACCCAGATGATACGCCATTAAGTAGAAAAGTGGGGGGAGAGGGGGAAAGTAGGGAAGAAAATGATAATATATAAGTATATATTCAAAAGTAAGATACAAAGGGGAAAAAATAATCAGGATAGATTTGAGAAGGAACGGAAACAAGAAATGATATTCAACTCTTTTTGGGTCTGCAGAAATACCACCCCAAGAAAATAAAAATTAAGAGCTGGAAGAGACGCCTACAACAATAGGAAAAGAAAGGA
This sequence comes from Thamnophis elegans, assembly GCF_009769535.1. NCBI lineage: Eukaryota > Metazoa > Chordata > Lepidosauria > Squamata > Natricidae > Thamnophis > Thamnophis elegans. The sequence continues at coordinate 58,472,752 of NC_045552.1, forward strand.
AGAGAGGAGATGAGAGGAAGAGGAGGGAAGGAAGATAGTGGTGAGGAGAGGAAGATGGAAGGGAGAGAAAGAGGAGAGAAGGTAGGAAGGGGAAGAGGAAGAGAGGAGTAGGGGAGAGGTAAGGGAAGAAGGAAGGGAAGAAGGGAGGGAAAGGAGAAAGGGAGGAAGAAAGTAGAGAAGGGAGGGAAGGAGAAAAGAAAAGGAGAAGAAGGTGGTGTCGGAACGGGCAGATGGGATGGTAAACAAAGCAACCCAAACGGTATGTTATAACCCTGTAAATGGAATGACAAATGTATAAGAATGATGAATGTAAAAAAAGAATAATAACTATGTGAATGTATACCTATAATTGTACATACAGAACAAAAAATAAAAATAAAAACTTTTCAAAAAAAATCAGGAGGTTGTGAGTTCGATCCTCAGTACAGGCAGATATTTCTCTCTCTGGGCACACTGAGAATGTATCTGCTGAACAAAACTCCGCTCTGGCGACAGGAAGGGAATTCGGCCATGAAACGCTCTGCTAGCCCCGTTCAGTTGCCCAGACTCTACCACACAAGGGATTATGGAGTGATTAAATGATGACGATGATGATGATGATGTTGGCATAGTGTTGGCTGAATTATTTTTATGCAGCAATCTCAGATCCCAACATACAGGTTATGCTTAATCAGCTTCCAGCATCGTGATCTTATTTTCCTGATGGATCCTGTGCACTTCGAGGTTTACCGCCTTCCTTGGGAAAAATAACACTTGGCTTAGTTCATTGACATTATCTGCACTTGCTGTCCTGGCCTCTTTAGATTAAACCTAGACCAGTGTTTCTCAACCTTGGCAACTTGAAGATGTCCGGACTTCAACTCCCAGAATTCCCCAGCCAGCATTCGTCTCATTGAGTCACAGTTTCAGAGTTATTTCTTTACCCAAACTGAGAAACGAAAATAACCAAGGATAGGCAAAAAAGAAGCAGGGGGGAGCAGAAGTGACTTCTGATTTCCTGCAGGCTTCCCCACTGAACTTTCCTTGTAGAAAGGTGGAGCATTGAAAATGACGCTCCTGCGGCTGTGCTCTTCCACTGCAGCAAAGCAGCACCGAAGCGGCCACAACTTTGTGAAGTTTCAATCTCAAGGGAGTCACGAGTCTCAGGTGGTGTCTGTGAATTAGCACATTTCAAGGTACATTAATTCAAAAATTGTTGTCCTGTGTGATGCACCGTTTCACCCAATTGAAAGTTACAAACGATCAAACAGACACCAGAGTTTTAGTACTAGGTAGATTTGACAGAAACCATTTTATAAACACTGTCAATCATTCCTTTATTTTTTTTAAATGTTCTATGCCTCCTGTGTTGTTGTTGTATACTTGAGAGTTGTGCCTTGTTCAGCCACTTTTGTGATGCCCGTTAAGACACCCAGTGGAGGAGAGTGGTGTCCAAAATGGGTCCAATTGTTTATGAAGTCCAAGGGGAGATATTTTTTTTTTGAAGTCAGGAAGGGTGAATAAACCTATTTTGCTTATAGCTTATAAGAGCCCTGGTGGCAGAATGGTCAGAGTACAGTACTGCAGGCGACTTCTGCTGACTGCCGGTTGCCAGGAGTTTGGCAGTTCAAATCTCACCAGTTTCAAGCTTGACTCAAGCCTTCCATTCTTAAAATGAGGACCCAGATTGTTGAGGACAATAGGCTGACTCTGTAACCACTTAGAGACGGCTGTAAAGCACTGTAAAGCGGTATATAAGTCTAAGTGCTATCAGGAAGGAAGGGAGGAAGGAAGGAAGGAAGGAAGGAAGGAAGGAAGGAAGGAAGGAAGGAAGGAAGGAAGGAAGTTGTAGTGGCATAGTTATTACAATGCAGTATTACAGGCTGACTCTGCCCACTTCCAGGAGTTCCATCCTGACCGCCTCAAGGTTGACTCAGCCTTCCATCCTTCCAGGTTGGTAAAATGAGGACCCAGATTGTTGGGGGCAAGAGGCTGATTCCATAAACTGCTTAGAGAGGGTTGGAAAGCACTGTGAAGTGGCATATAAGTGCTACTGCTATCTAATTAATTATATGTCTGTCTGTCTATTTATCATCTCTCAATCATCTATCTATCTATCTATCTATCTATCTATCTATCTATCTATCTATCTATCCATCCATCCATCCATCCATCCATCCATCCATCCATCCATCCAGTTAGCTATCTATCTGTCTCTGTCTGTCTATCTATCTATCCATCCATCCAGTTAGCTGTCTGTCTGTCTGTCTATCATCTATCATCTAGCAATCTACTTTATCTCTATATTTAAGAGCCATGGTGGTGCAGTGGTTAAGAATGCAGTACTGCAGGGCTAACTCACTGCTCACTGCAGGAGTTCGATCCTGACAGGCTCAAGGTTGACTCAAGCCTTCCATCCTTCCAAGGTGGGTAAAATGAGGACCTAGATTGTTGGGGGCAAGAGGCTGACTCTGTCAACTGCTTAGAGAGGGCTGGAAAGCACAGTGAAGTGGCATATAAGTCCAAGTGCTACTGCTATTATAAAAATTTCCTCTCCCAAACCCCAGAAAAGTGTGGAAAGATTTTGAGGGAGATTGATAGCTTAAGGGGGAGCGCTAAGGTTTCGATTCGATTTGATTTCGATTTATATGCCGCCCTTCTCCCAAGGACTCAGCTAAAAGATTCAGAGAAGTTTCTGGAGGACTATTGTGACTCCAGTGAAACACTTTGGCTGAAAGGTTGTTGCAGTTTTAATTTTATCCCCTGACCAAAAAAAAGGTGGATCGAAAACATCTTGGAGACGATTCATTTCTAAGAGCGTAATAAATAACTTTTAATGTGACTTTTTAAAATGATGTTCTACCAACTCTATTTAGATAAGGGCCTCCCAGAGGCAGTAGGGTTATCACAAAGAGCAATAGCTGAGAGGCCAGAGAAATACTAGCATCATTATATTCCCGAAAAACCTCTTTTCTCTCACTTACCAGAAGGAAATTGTGGTGGTATTTCTTGCTAAGGTGTAAAGTAGATTAATGCTTAGGGGGTATGCTGTATATGGGCCAATGTATCGCACATGACTAACTTGTGATTGTGTTTGTGTAGGTGTGTTAGGCTAGATCAGTAGCTTCTCGAGGTCAACATCCTCCACATTGACAGAGGTTCAAAAGATGTTTTAATGAGTCCATAACATTATGGGAAATATAATGCCAATTAAAAGGAAGTCAAGTGATTTTATCAAGGACATCGGGGTGAAAAGAATCTCTTTCTTCAAGTTGTGGCTACATTGTATGTTGGGTTGCCTGGATTTCTGGACCATAAATGTGGCTGGATTTCCATGGACACATCTCCATGGTTTGTCCATCTGCTTCAGTTCCTGGAGAAAGACACTCAAAACATGGAGCATGATTGGAAAGATGATTTAATGATGAAGTAGAACCAATGGTGGAATTCAAATATTTTTACTACTGGTTCTCTGGGCGTGGCATGGGTTGGTGGGCATAGCTTGGTGGGCATGGCAGGGGAAGGGTTAGGGTTCCCACTCCAGGGGAAGGATACTATAAAATCTCCATTCCCTCTCCACTCCAGGGGAAGGATACTGCAAAATCTCCATTCCTACCCCACTCCAGGGAAATGATACTGCAAAATCCCCAGTCCCTTCCCACTCCAGGGGAAGGTTATTGCAAAATCCCCATTTCCTCCTCGTCAGCTGGGACTTGGGAGGCAGAGAATAGAGTGGGGCAGGCCCAGGCAGAGGTGGTATTTAATAGTTCTCTGAAGTACTCAAAATTTCCACTACCGGTTCTCCAGAACTGGTCAGAACCTACTGAATACCAACTCTGAGCAAAACCGCATAGGTTGTGGTGCAGCTGACCACATGGAGTTGAGAGTGGGTGGCTTTTAGACCTTCTCTTGGGCTTTGCACTTGAACTTCCTATTCCTGTGCAAGAACATGTATTTTATTGGCTGTTGTAGGGATCATAGCTGGCTCTGTAGGTTGTCCGAGCTCCCTGGTTTGGTTGAAGTTTGGAAGGTGATGCATTATCCTTAGGAGATTGTGCAGGGTAGTAAGCTCTGCTGCTACTGGGTTAATGCTATTATGTCCCGAAGGGTCATGTCTTAATCCCATCATCCTGGAGTTGAAAGTCTTTTCTTTAGATAAGACTTTCTTTAGATAAGATGACCCAGTTTTTCTTAATGGGCACAAAATATCTGCTGGGGAGCAGGGAGCTGGGGCTCTGAGTTTCTATCTCTTTTAAGATTTTTTTATTTATCTTTTAGGGGAAATATTTTATCCTGCCTTTTAAAAACCTCTCTCAAAATCTCTCATTCTTCTAGGAGAGAGGAGGTGGCTTCCCACAATGGATTGGCATGTGTGTCTGTCTGTCTATGTGTATGTGTGCAACCTTTCCTTCTTTAGTTACTTCTACTAGGTTGATGCCATGTTGGTTTTCTACCCTGTTTTCCCAAAAATAAGACCTCCCCAGATAATAAACCCAATCGGGCTTTTGAGCACATGCACTAAAATAAGTCCTCCTCCAAAAATAAGCCTTCCCTAAAAATAGCAATAGCAGTTAGACTTATATACCGCTTCATAGGGCTTTCAGCCCTCTCTAGGCGGTTTACAGAGTCAGCATATCGCCCCCAACAACAATCTGGGTCCTCATTTTACCCACCTCGGAAGGATGGAAGGCTGAGACAACCCTGAGCCGGTGAGATTTGAACAGCCGAACTGCAGAACTGCAGTCAGCTGAAGTAGCCTGCAGTGCTGCATTTAACCACTGCGCCACCTGCACCATTGCAACACAGCAGCAGCCATGAGATGGCCACACTCACCGCCTCCTGCACCTCAAAAATAATAAGACCTCCCCGAAAATAAGGCCAAGTGCTTATTTTGAAGGGGCCAAAAGAAAATAAGACCCTGTCTTATTTTGGGGAAAATATATGGTATACTTCAATTACATTCTAACAGAAGACACGAGAAGGGAAGTTCTCCCACGGGAGTCTCCCGGAATGGGGGAAGCGTAAGTAGGCAGGGAGACTTCGGGATAATAGAAAGATACAAGAGAGAGAACAGCATCAGCAACTACACTCCGCGAGAAGCTAATGGAATCAAATGATCTATCTGGCCCTTGAATTTGTCAGCTTGGCATTCAATAAGACGTAGGAACAGGCTGCTCTTGGCATTGCCCACTGAGTTAGAATTTGTCTCTGTTGTCCTTGCTTCAGAATGTCACAGCTGAAAGGAAACTAAAAGGCCTCCATTAATCCCTGGTGGCCCAGCTCCTGAAGGAAAGGAGATCTGTGATGATCCTCTTTGATTAGAAGGTTGGGGAGGTGTCTTTTTTTTAAATAAGTCCTAGCATTTTCTGCCCCTGTGCAAATATATCCTTTCTACACCCAATGACACCTGCAAATCACAGGTGATGATATAAACATGGCAGCTTCTCTTGACGGTCTCTACTTTCTAAATTCAGCTTCTCTTTTCTGCCCTTCTGAGGTTCCAGTTCTGTCATCTTCTGGGCCAGCAGGCTTGGAAAGTGCCGAAGTGTGGATTTGCAACTTGGAGTAGGTCTATGGAGATTCTCAGTATATCCAGGTCACGGTTGTCCCAAAGGTGGTTTTTTTCCCCTCCAAGAAGTAACTTGGACTTTCTGGTTTTTCTTTGATGAGGTTTCGCTTCTCATCCGAGAAGCTTCTTCGGCTTCTCTCAGAAGCTTCTTCTGCTCTCAGAGCTGAAGAAGCTTCTTGGATGAAAAGCAAAATGTCTTCAAAACCATCACCAGAAACTTAAGAACTTAGGCAGTTGTGGTGAAGTCAACAAACCCTGATTAAGCTTATTGAATGGAATTCACTCCCCATATAAATTGGTTCCAGGAAATTTGAGATACAACTGGGAGATAATAAACTGGCTGATATCATATATTGCACTAATACATGTTTCTTTTAACGATGGTTTATGCCCCATTGGGCAAACTGTTTCACATGTTGTGCTAAACCCCTGTGAGGAAGAAGAGGGTGGACTTGAGTGAGCCATGATTGACTTTCTCAATCAGCTGCAGATTTTTCTTGCAAAGTTGCAAAGGAAGATATTCCTTGTTCTCTCTTGCCATCTACAGTCAAAAATAAATACAGCTCCAGAGTGAATTTAATAAAGGAAAATGAAAAGTGCCTACAAATTAGAGATTAGTAAACCCTTGGAGAAAGTTTGTCTGAAAGCTTCTTTGTCTCTAAACCCTTTTCTTTTGAATAATGCAAATAAAAAGCAAAATTACGATGATACGAAATACAGATGGAGAATGGAAAGCACACGAGAAGCTTTCGACAAAACTAGATCAGTCTAAATCAAGGCATCGATCTCCTGTTTTAAACCTTCTGCTTCTAGGTTCTTAAAACATGATATGGGAAAATCTGCATATATTCCATGGGCCCCTTCCTGTTCATATTTCTATTGTTGAGCCTTGAAGCGGTTTTTCTAATAAATGCTTTTTTTGCAGGCAAGTTTGCCTAATTATTCTTCTCATTTCGCCAATATCCGTCCTTTTATTTAGGTTTTTTTTTATGTGCAACATGCAACAT